>NC_141542.1:69661666-69832500 GCF_021556685.1 Rattus norvegicus | reverse complement strand
TGAGTTTGCAGTGAGTGTTGTTTCATAATGAAAGGAAGCAATTCCTGGCAACACAGAATAACCCAGGACAGGCTCAGCCTGATGCCTACAGTTAGGAACAAGAAGAAAATATATTCAAAGAAATGACTGAGGAGTATGATTTCAACAAGAGTAATTAACACCCACCCACATTTTCAAGGCTTTATTTTAGACAGCCCACACTCGAAGCAGGGTAACTAAGTACATCAGTTATGTGCAGTTGATTTAATCCACTGTGGTGAAGCTCGAGGCTCCCTGTCTAATGAGCACTTGGCTGTGGGCTGGGAAGCATGTGTGGACAGTCCTCACTCTACAATGGCTGCCTGAGGTCTTATTGCTTCTGCAGCTTCCTTTACCCTCTCGGTATTTGCTCGGGGTTTGATAGTTTCTGGTTAGGACTTTGTTCTTATTACCAGCTGTTCTTATAACTGCTTTCTTATCCTTCTGTTCTCTTTCCTTATTGTATATTTTACTATTCTGAAAGTTTTCTTCTTTTTAAAGTATTTTCCAGTTTTTCTGTGATCTGTCTCTGTGCAGACTTTTCTAATCACCTAGATGTTGTCACCCCATCTGCTTTTACCATCTGGCATCCTTAAGGACAGAGAATCCCTGATCAAATTGTCATTCTTCATTAACTTAACTTTTTTGAGGGTCTCCTTTGTAAAACAGGAGAAATTTACTCCCCTCGTGGAGTCGTTTGTAGAATTTAATGATGTATTGTCCAGAATGGACTTTGAAAATTTGTCTATGCCTAAAATAATCAGAAGTGGTCCTATAGTTTTAATATGTTAATCTCACCTGAACTTGTTTCTCAGTTGCATTCTCCCCAGATCATCTACCATGACCCACACTGAATGAAAGTGAGGAAAGTGATGGGGCCAGGAAGCAGCAAACACATTACTTTGAAGAGTTCCCAGCAGGTACACACTTTTTAGTTCTCTCCAGTTCCTGCCATTTGCAAACGTGAGTTTAGAGTTCTAATCCTATCCTTTCAGTTTTTGGAGGTGGGGCAATAATTATTAGTGTTTTTGTAAGTAGTTTTTGGAATTAAAAATACTTGCTGACATACTGGAAAATATTACTTAAAATAGGAGTATTGGTTGTATTTGGCCTACTGTCCATGGCTGTGAAATCCCTGTTAGTAAGAAAGTATTTATTGAGCTGCTTTTGAGCAGTGGTCTTGTCTTTATCAACGGAGAGTATTATTCACATAGGATGTGACGGATATTCTAGCATAGGTATGTTAACAAGAAAATCCAAACAAAACAAGTAAAAGCAACCTTGTTGTGAGGAAGCCTCCAGCAGGGGAACAGAGGAGGGGGAAAAGGAAAAACTAGCATGTGAAACATTACTTTGGTTTAATACTGTGAGATTAAACAAAACAAATGGGTATGGACACTATACTATGTCTACTAAATTTGTTTCTCACAGAGTATGAATAGCAATTTGGACATAATTTAATGTTTTTTTCGAAAGTGTCACAAGTTGAACCAATATGAAAATATGTCACCCAGAATGAGAGCCAGGCTTCATGTAGTCAGAGAAAGAAGCATAAATAAGGAACAGAGATTAGGATGAGCCCTGAGATCTAGGATTAGAATCAGAGACACAAGTGGTCTTCTGAGCAGCGTGATGTACCTCTAACCTCATACATGGTCTAACCTCAGGAGCTTGAGAATGCAAAGTTACATGTCAAGAAGCAATTAAATGTCAGGTGTATTAAGAATGTTTATCACTGGACCCTAAGATACAGAGCTTATCTGAATTATCTGTGTGGGTCCAATGCACTCATAAGCCTCATGATGGATGCAGAGCTGTGGTGGAATCAGAGTTAGGATGATGCTCTTTGCAAAGGACTTAATCAGGTTTGCTGGCGCTGAGGACAGAGAGAATTCTGAACCAAATTTAAGGCTGTCCAAAGTCAAAGTCTGTGACTGGAATAATTTGAACAACATAGACTGTTGTGCCAGGAAGCATTTGTGAACCTACGTTTACTAAGTAGTCGATTATGATGCAATGACATTAATGTCTCTTAAGCTCGAGCTTGGGCCATACCACCATTCCTGATGCAGCAGAATGGGAGGGTGGCAGCCCTGAACCTAGTTTTAGGCAAGCATTCATAGAGGCAAGAAGTGGGTATCTAGCTCAGCACACATTTGATATGGCCTTTACCATTATTAGCTGGTGTTGGAAGCCAAACCATAAACTTAACTTTTGTTTTCCCCTGATCGGTGGTAGTTAGGAAGTGAAGTGTCATGGGCAGACTTATAACCTGGAGGTGCAGATTTGTTGGGAGGTAACCTGGAAACTGGTGTTAGATATTGACCTGTTAGTTAACTTGAGTTCAAGCTTAGATCAGGTTCTCAAGATGGAGTCTAAACCCAAGATCCTGTCTTTCAAAATAAACATAGTGTTCGGTTATAACTAAAAAAATAAAAAAACTTAAATTAAATGTTTGCAAAATAATGGAGAAAGACCATCAGATATTTCCTTAGTAGAAGACATTTAATAAATATGTTTTCAGGCAAGAATATATATTGATGCTAAATCATGGGCAAAGTATGATTAACAAATTTTAATTTAAAAACATAATTTAAAAGTATCACTATCAGCCTGGTGGTGGTGGTGCACACCAGTTATATAGTCAGGTGGATCTCTGAGTTGAAGCTAACCTGGTCTACAGAGTGAGTTCCGGGACAGCTGGAGCTACAGAGAAAAGCACAGTGTCAAATATATTATATATTATATATACTAATATACTATATATAATATATTTTGAGAGAATAGTATATATATTCTATTTATATTCAACATTTATTAACTCTAAAGGGAAGAGAGTAACTTTAATAGTGAAGAAAGCTGCCAGACATCACCCATAACTTATATTCAAGGTGGTACCCCATAAAATAGCATCATGTTGTCTAGTCCTTATCATCTTGATGCAATGAGAAGAGTCCAACCTTTCCTCTGAATACTGTTGTCAGGAATGGGAAGCTTGACAGAATCAGGAGAAAACACTGTGAAAAACAAACTTGAATGACGTTTTCCATATAACTGCTTTATACCTTGAAAAGCATAAAGCCAATGATGAATAAATCAAAAAGCAGGAATGTCATAAAGTGGATGGTTCCAAGGGGACAAAGTTACCCAATGAGATGTGAGAGACTGTATTACACTGGACCAGAATAGAACATTTGACAAAAACTGTTGATATTAGCTACTAATTTTTTTTATTCACTTTACATTCGAATCACAATCCCCCTATCCCCATTGCCCCTCCTCTTCTTCTCAGGGAAGGAGGAGCCCACTTTGGGAACCACCCCATCCTGGGACATCTAGTTCTAGCAGAACTAGGTATATTCTTACCCACTGAGGCCTAGCCAGACAGTCTAGTTAGGAGGAAGGGAATCCAATGGCAGGAAAGAGACCGAGACAGCTTTTGCTCTACTTGTTAGGGGTCCCACATTAAGACCACAACGTCACATTTGCTACAATGTGAGAGGACCAGGTCTTACTACTACATGCTCCCTGGTTGGTGCACAGTCTCTGTGAGCTTCCATAGGCCCAGGTTAGTTGATTCTGTAGGTCTTCTTATGGTGACCTTGACCCTTCCAGCTTGCTCAATTCTATCATTCACCCTTCCACAAGACTCCCCAAGCTCCATCTGATGTTTGGCTGTGTGTCTCTGCCTCCATCCATTGCTGGATGAAGTCTCTTAAGAATCAGTTGTGCTGGGTTCCTATCTGTAAGCTTAGCAAAGGATGATTAACAGTGTCGGGTTAGCTCTCTCACATGGGATTAGTTTCAAGGTGGGGAAGTCACTGGTTGGCTCTTCCCTCAGTCTCTGAGCCATCTTTTTTTTTTTTTTTTATTAACTCGAGTATTTCTTATATACATTTCGAGTGTTATTCCCTTTCCCGGTTTCCGGGCAAACATCCCCCTCCCCTCCCCTTCCTTATGGGTGTTCCCCTCCCAACCCTCCCCCCATTGCCGCCCTCCCCCCATAGACTAGTTCACTGGGGGTTCAGTCTTAGCAGGACCCAGGGCTTCCCCTTCCACTGGTGCTCTTACTAGGATATTCATTGCTACCTATGGGGTCAGAGTCCAGGGTCAGTCCATGTATAGTCTTTAGGTAGTGGCTTAGTCCCTGGAAGCTCTGGTTGCTTGGCATTGTTGTACTTTTGGGGTCTCGAGCTCCTTCAAGCTCTTCCAGTTCTTTCTCTGATTCCTTCAACGGGGGACCTATTCTCAGTTCAGTGGTTTGCTGCTGGCATTCGCCTCTGTATTTGCTGTATTCTGGCTGTGTCTCTCAGGAGCGATCTACATCCGGCTCCTGTCGGTCTGCACTTCTTTGCTTCATCCATCTTGTCTAATTGGGTGGCTGTATATGTATGGGCCACATGTGGGGCAGGCTCTGAATGGGTGTTCCTTCAGTCTCTGTTTTAATCTTTGCCTCTCCCTTCCCTGCCAAGGGTATTCTTTTTCCTCATTTAAAGAAGGAGTGAAGCATTCACATTTTGATCATCCGTCTTGAGTTTCGTTTGTTCTAGGGATCTAGGGTAATTCAAGCATTTGGGCTAATAGCCACTTATCAATGAGTGCATACAATGTATGTCTTTCTGTGATTGGGTTAGCTCACTCAGGATGATATTTTCCAGTTCCAACCATTTGCCTATGAATTTCATAAAGTCGTTGTTTTTGATAGCTGAGTAATATTCCATTGTGTAGATATACCACATTTTCTGTATCCATTCCTCTGTTGAAGGGCATCTGGGTTCTTTCCATTTTCTGGCTATTATAAATAAGGCTGCGATGAACATAGTGGAGCACGTGTCTCTTTTATATGTTGAGGCATCTTTTGGGTATATGCCCAAGAGAGGTATAGCTGGATCCTCAGGCAGTTCAATGTCCAATTTTCTGAGGAACCTCCAGACTGATTTCCAGAATGGTTTTACCAGTCTGCAACCCCACCAACAATGGAGGAGTGTTCCTCTTTCTCCACATCCTCGCCAGCATCTGCTGTCACCTGAGTTTTTGATCTTAGCCAATCGCACTGGTGTGAGGTGAAATCTCAGGGTTGTTTTGATTTGCATTTCCCTTATGACTAAAGATGTTGAACATTTCTTTAGGTGTTTCTCAGCCATTCGGCATTCCTCAGCTGTGAATTCTTTGTTTAGCTCTGAACCCCATTTTTTAATAGGGTTATTTGTTTCCCTGCGGTCTAACTTCTTGAGTTCTTTGTATATTTTGGATATAAGGCCTCTATCTGTTGTAGGATTGGTCAAGATCTTTTCCCAATCTGTTGGTTGCCGTTTTGTCCTAACCACAGTGTCCTTTGCCTTACAGAAGCTTTGCAGTTTTATGAGATCCCATTTGTCGATTCTTGATCTTAGAGCATAAGCCATTGGTGTTTTGTTCAGGAAATTTTTTCCAGTGCCCATGTGTTCCAGATGCTTCCCTAGTTTTTCTTCTATTAGTTTGAGTGTGTCTGGTTTGATGTGGAGGTCCTTGATCCACTTGGACTTAAGCTTTGTACAGGGTGATAAGGATGGATCGATCTGCATTCTTCTACATGTTGCCCTCCAGTTGAACCAGCACCATTTGCTGAAAATGCTATCTTTTTTCCATTGGATGGTTTTGGCTCCTTTGTCAAAAATCAAGTGACCATAGGTGTGTGGGTTCATTTCTGGGTCTTCAATTCTATTCCATTGGTCTATCTGTCTGTCTCTGTACCAATACCATGCAGTTTTTATCACTATTGCTCTGTAATACTGCTTGAGTTCAGGGATAGTGATTCCCCCTGAAGTCCTTTTATTGTTGAGGATAGCTTTAGCTATCTTGGGTTTTTTGTTATTCCAGATGAATTTGCAAATTGTTCTGTCTAACTCTTTGAAGAATTGGATTGGTATTTTGATGGGGATTGCATTGAATCTGTAGATTGCTTTTGGTAAAATGGCCATTTTTACTATATTAATCCTGCCAATCCATGAGCATGGGAGATCTTTCCATCTTCTGAGGTCTTCTTCAATTTCTTTCCTCAGTGTCTTGAAGTTCTTATTGTACAGATCTTTTACTTGCTTGGTTAAAGTCACACCGAGGTACTTTATATTATTTGGGTCTATTATGAAGGGTGTCGTTTCCCTAATTTCTTTCTCGGCTTGTTTCTCATTTGTATAGAGGAAGGCAACTGATTTATTTGAGTTAATTTTATACCCAGCGACTTTGCTGAAGTTGTTTATCAGCTTTAGTAGTTCTCTGGTGGAACTTTTGGGATCACTTAAATATACTATCATATAATCTGCAAATAGTGATATTTTGACCTCTTCTTTTCCGATCTGTATCCCTTTGATCTCCTTTTGTTGTCTGATTGCTCTGGCTAGAACTTCAAGAACTATATTGAATAAGTAGGGAGAGAGTGGGCAGCCTTGTCTAGTCCCTGATTTTAGTGGGATTGCTTCAAGTTTCTCTCCATTTAGTTTAATGTTAGCAACTTGTTTGCTGTATATGGCTTTTACTATGTTTAGGTATGGGCCTTGAATTCCTATTCTTTCCAGGACTTTTATCATGAAGGGGTGTTGAATTTTGTCAAATGCTTTCTCAGCATCTAATGAAATGATCATGTGGTTCTGTTCTTTCAATTTGTTTATATAATGGATCACGTTGATGGTTTTCCGTATATTAAACCATCCCTGCATGCCTGGGATGAAGCCTACTTGATCATGGTGGATGATTGTTTTGATGTGCTCTTGAATTCGGTTTGCCAGAATTTTATTGATTATTTTTGCGTCGATATTCATAAGGGAAATTGGTCTGAAGTTCTCTTTCTTTGTTGTGTCTTTGTGTGGTTTAGGTATAAGAGTAATTGTGGCTTCGTAGAAGGAATTCGGTAGGGCTCCATCTGTTTCAATTTTGTGGAATAGTTTGGATAATATTGGTATGAGGTCTTCTATGAAGGTTTGATAGAATTCTGCACTAAACCCATCTGGACCTGGGCTCTTTTTGGTTGGGAGACCTTTAATGACTGCTTCTATTTCCTTAGGAGTTATGGGGTTGTTTAACTGGTATCTGTTCCTGATTTAACTTCGATACCTGGTATCTGTCTAGGAAATTATCCATTTCCTGAAGATTTTCAAATTTTGTTGAATATAGGTTTTTATAGTAAGATCTGATGATTTTTTGAATTTCCTCCGAATCTGTAGTTATGTCTCCCTTTTCATTTCTGATTTTGTTAATTTGGACACACTCTCTGTGTCCTCTCGTTAGTCTGGCTAAGGGTTTATCTATCTTGTTAATTTTCTCAAAGAACCAACTTTTCGTTTTGTTGATTCTTTCTATGGTCCTTTTTGTTTCTACTTGGTTGATTTCAGCTCTGAGTTTGATTATTTCCTGCCTTCTACTCCTCCTGGGTGTATTTGCTTCTTTTTGTTCTAGAGCTTTTAGGTGTGCTGTCAAGCTGCTGACATATGCTCTTTCCTGTTTCTTTCTGCAGGCACTCAGCGCTATGAGTTTTCCTCTTAGCACAGCTTTCATTGTGTCCCATAAGTTTGAGTATGTTGTATCTTCATTTTCATTAAATTCTAAAACGTTTTTAATTTCTTTCTTTATTTCTTCCTTGACCAGGTTATCATTGAGTAGAGCATTGTTCAATTTCCACGTATATGTGGGCATTCTTCCCTTATTGTTATTGAAGACCAGTTTTAGGCCGTGGTGGTCCGATAGCACGCATGGGATTATTTCTATCTTTCTGTACCTGTTGAGACCCATTTTTTGACCAATTATATGGTCAATTTTGGAGAAAGTACCATGAGGAGCTGAGAAGAAGGTATATCCTTTTGCTTTAGGATAGAATGTTCTATAAATATCCGTTAAGTCCATTTGGCTCATGACTTCTTTTAGTCTGTCGACATCACTGTTTAATTTCTGTTTCCATGATCTGTCCATTGATGAGAGTGGGGTGTTGAAATCTCCCACTATTATTGTGTGAGGTGCAATGTGTGTTTTGAGCTTTAGTAAGGTTTCTTTTACGTATGTAGGTGCCCTTGTATTTGGGGCATAGATATTTAGGATTGAGAGTTCATCTTGGTTGATTTTTCCTTTGATGAATATGAAGTGTCCTTCCTTATCTTTTTTGATGACTTTCAATTGAAAATTGATTTTATTTGATATTAGAATGGCTACTCCAGCTTGCTTCTTCTGACCATTTGCTTGGAAAGTTGTTTTCCAGCCTTTCACTCTGAGGTAGTGTCTGTCATTGTCTCTGAGGTGTGTTTCCTGTAGGCAGCAGAATGCAGGGTCCTCGTTGCGTATCCAGTTTGTTAATCTATGCCTTTTTATTGGGGAGTTGAGGCCATTGATGTAGAGAGATATTAAGGAATAGTGATTATTGCTTCCCGTTATATTCATATTTGGATGTGAGGTTAGGTTTGTGTGCTTTCATTCTCTTTGTTTTGTTGCCAAGACGATTAGTTTCTTGCTTCTTCTAGGGTATAGCTTGCCTCCTTATGTTGGGCTTTACCATTTATTATCCTTTGTAGTGCTGGATTTGTAGAAAGATATTGTGTAAATTTGGTTTTGTCATGGAATATCTTGGTTTCTCCATCTATGTTAATTGAGAGTTTTGCTGGATACAGTAACCTGGGCTGGCATTTGTGTTCTCTTAGGGTCTGTATAACATCAGTCCAGGATCTTCTGGCCTTCATAGTTTCTGGCGAGAAGTCTGGTGTGATTCTGATAGGTCTCCCTTTATATGTTACTTGACTTTTTTCCCTTACTGCTTTTAATATTCTTTCTTTATTTTGTGCATTTGGTGTTTTGACAATTATGTGACAGGAGGTGTTTCTTTTCTGGTCCAATCTATTTGGAGTTCTGTAGGCTTCTTGTATGTCTATGGGTATCTCTTTTTTTAAGTTAGGGAAGTTTTCTTCTATGATTTCGTTGAAGATATTTACTGGTCCTTTGAGCTGGGAGTCTTCACTCTCTTCTATACCTATTATCCTTAGGTTTGATCTTCTCATTGAGTCCTGGATTTCCTGTATGTTTTGGACCAGTAGCTTTTTCTGCTTTACATTATCTTTGACAGTTGAGTCAATGATTTCTATGGAATCTTCTGCTCCTGAGATTCTCTCTTCCATCTCTTGTATTCTGTTGGTGAAGCTTGTATCTACAGCTCCTTGTCTCTTCTTTTGGTTTTCTATATCCAGGGTTGTTTCCATGTGTTCTTTCTTGATTGCTTCTATTTCCATTTTTAATTCCTTCAACTGTTTGATTGTGTTTTCCTGGAATTCTTTCAGGGATTTTTGCGATTCCTCTCTGTAGGCTTCTACTTGTTTATTAATGTTTTCCTGTGTTTCCCTAAGTGTGTTCATGTCTTTCTTGAAGTCCTCCAGCATCATGATCAAATATGATTTTGAAACTAGATCTTGCTTTTCTGGTGTGTTTGGATATTCCATGTTTGTTGGTGGGAGAATTGGGCTCCGATGATGGCATGTAGACTTGGTTTCTGTTGCTTGGGTTCCTGCGCTTGCCTCTCGCCATCAGATTATCTCCAGTGTTACTTTGTTCTGCTATTTCTGACAGTGGCTAGACTGTCCTATAAGCCTGTGTGTCAGGAGTGCTGTAGACCTGTTTTCCTCTCTTTCAGTCAGTTATGGGGACAGAGTGTTCTGCTTTCGGGCGTGTAGTTTTTCCTTTCTACAGGTCTTCAGCTGTTCCTGTGGGCCTGTGTCTTGAGTTCACCAGGCAGCTTTCTTGCAGCAGAAAATTTGGTCTTACCTGTGGTCCCGAGGCTCAGGTTCGCTCGTGGGGTGCTGCCCAGGGGCTCTCTGCAGTGGCAGCAACCAGGAAGACCTGTGCCGCCCCTTCTGGGAGCTTCAGTGCACCAGGGTTCCAGATGGTCTTTGGCTTTTTCCTCTGGCGTCCGAGATGTGTGTGCAGGGAGCAGTCTCTTCTGGTTTCCCAGGCTTGTCTGCCTCTCTGAAGGTTTAGCTCTCCCTCCCACGGGATTTGGGTGCAGAGAACTGTTTATCCGGTCTGTGTCCTTCAGGGTCCTGCGGTGTCTCTGGCAGGGGTCCTGCCGCTCCTGGGCCCTCCCCCACGGGAGCCCAGAGGCCTTATACAGTTTCCTCTTGGGCCAGGGATGTGGGCAGGGGTGAGCAGTGTTGGTGGTCTCTTCCGCTCTGCAGCCTCAGGAGTGCCCACCTGACCAGGCGGTTGGTTCTGTCTCTCACAGGTTCTGGGAGCAGAGAGCTGCTGCGGGCCGGGATCCGCGTGTGTGGGACTTCCGGTAAACACAGAACGTTCCCGGTCCTAGAGAAATTCTGTTTCCGTGTGTCCCAAGCTCACCAGGCAGCTTTCTTGCAGCAGAAAATTTGGTCTTACCTGTGGTCCCGAGGCTCAGGTTCGCTCGTGGGGTGCTGCCTAGGGGCTCTCTGCTCTGAGCCATCTTTATCCTTGTACATCTTGTAGACTCAAAAATTTTTGGATCAAAGGTTTTGTGGGCAGAGATTATCAGCTATTGTACCAGAGCTGACTCCCATGTTGCAGAATGTATTATGAGTAAGAGATGGTGAGGGAGTATCCCCCAAACTCCACACTGTTACTGAAACATATTCGAAATTCTACAATTATTTAAAAACAACAACAACAAAAAAACCCATTTGAAACAAAGTATAGATTGAACATTCTTAAGTTGAAAAAAATCTAAATATGGGGGCTGGACAGGCAGTTTGGTGTTTAAGAGCACTTACCCTCTTACAGAGGACCGTGGTTTTTGTCTCACCCACACCTCTGGTTCCAGGGATGTCACATACTCTTCTGGCCTCCATAGGCTGTGTTCATAGATGATGCACATAGATACATGCAGGAAAAATGCTAGCACGAGCAAAATAAAAATAAAATAGTCTTTAAAAATTCTGAAGTGCTTTGAGTGTAAATATGGTATCACATTCAAAACTTAGATTCATGAGAACTGCAATTAGCTTTCACCTACATATGTAAAGCAGGTACAAAATTTGAGTAAGTTTCAGGTTTAGACTAGGGGAGAAGTGCAAGATATATTTATTAAACATTTCAAAATCTGAAAATAAATGCTTATTTATTTTTAATACTTATTTTTAATATTTTAAATATTTATTTTTAAGTATTTTAATACTTATTTATTTTTAATACTTTATTTATTTTTTGCCCCTAGTTTTTTAGCTACAGAACTTCAGTCTGTGGCATAGCAGTAGGGCAAAAGAAAGTGTGAAGGACTCCGTGGAGGTAACAGACATTCAGAAAGGTTTCCTAGAAGTGATGGAATATGAGTTTGCCATGGACACCCTAAGAGAAAACCACAGGCTGGGTAGCTAAACAAGGTAAATTCCTTTCTGAAGCTTCATGCCTACTTGATGCCCGTATCCTCACTTGCTTATGGACTTCTCGTCATGGGTAGCTTGCTTTCTGTGGAATTGCACACTGTTCTCCTGTATTCACAAACTTCTGATACTTGTCTTCTTTATGTAGGCCATTCATTCTGTTGGGTTAGGGACAAGCCTTTATGTCCTCTTTAACCTCAATTTATTCTTTAAGTCTCTGTCTCTAAATACATTGGAGGTTAGGACCTCAGTGTAAGAATTTGTGGAGTCTGGAGAGAAGGCTCAGCCCATAACATGCAGGCAATTGTGAAAGGTCTTGAAGATAGACGTCAACAGTGTCAGAGGGGAACAAAATGTAGCAGGGACTTAATGGCAAATAAATGACTGGATTTGAAGGATATAAAATTACAGGTGTAGTAAGAAAAAGGGGATCATGGTCTTTGCGCTTCTAATGCATCAGGCTGTCAAAAGGAAGCTGCTAACTTTAAGGTAGCTGCGAGGCTGCTCTGGCTAAATAATAAAGACCACAACGAAGATAGTATACACCAGCAAGAAATAACAAGAGACAGAAAGATCTGATTGCAGTGGGCACTACACAAAGAGTTAACACTAAGAATAGTAATCTATGGGGTTGATGGGTGGTTCTTATGCAGGGTGGTGGGATATGGGCAGAGCTGATGAGTACATCAGAGCTTTCAGAAGTGTAAATTTAAAGATTGGGGCTTTTAGAAACTTGAATTTAAAGACTGGAGAGAGGCTGGGTTTCACTAGTGTTGGGAGTCTTCGGCTGAGAAATGGTAGTAGAAATGAAGTGCAGACCTTAGATGACTAGCTTATGGAAGAGTGCAGGGGACCTCTGTGGCTATCAGCTAAGACTCTAGCTAGTAATTCTTGCCTGGACAGCTGCAAGTTGAATTTTAGGAAGCAGATGTGATGTTTCAGAGACATTAAAGCAGTTGAGATTTAAAGAAAGAATTTGGCAAACGATAATCAACTATTGATGGCATTTGAAGATGTGTTTAAAGGAAAAGCAGTTGAAATGATAAGAAAAAGCAAATGTGAACTACTCTGGATCTGACCACCTCCATTTCTAGCACTCCCAGGGGTAATGGATAGGAAGGCAGAGACCTGCTCCTTTTTAAATGCTAGTTCTGTTCATAACACCAGTCTCCATCTGACAGTGGTCAGCTATTTCATTTCAAACACTGACACTGGCATTTTACAGTGGCCCACAGCATCTCTGAATTCATTTGATTCCTGTGGCTTGAACGATAATTGCCCAGAGAGGAAGCAATCGGAGGCAGTCGGTTGTGTAAGGGCAGTATGTTTTATGACTTTTTCATCTCATAAAACAAGGCTAAATTTTTTCCCTTACAGTTGGAAAAAGCCTTAGATGGAGATAAACGTGACCTGAGGCCCCAAGTTTATGGGTCCAATTTATTCCCTCTGTAAATTCCTGAGACAGCTCTATGCCAGTTCTCCCACAGGGTGTGAAATCTTATTTTAGTCAGGTGTTCATGTCTTTTCATGTAATTAAGCAATTATTTTCAAATGGATTAACTTTTTGGTAGGCTTTGAGAGGTGTTAGGGAAAACTGCATTCTGTTGTGTTTATGTGACATCTTTTTTTTTTTTTTTTTTTTTTTTTTGAGCTGGGGACCGAACCCAGGGCTTTGCGCTTCCTAGGTAAGCGCTCTACCACTGAGCTAAATCCTCTAAATCCCCTTATGTGACATCTTAATCCTTGCTCAAGGAGTGTTTTTCTGTTGATGATACAACAAATATTAGAATCTCTACTTTGTAGACAAATTGTGTGATGTTGTTAAAGTAGTACTTAAAGTCAAATGTGGGGTTTTTTGGACCAGAACATTTATTAATTGTTCTCTATTCTCTATTAGTACACCTTCCTCCTTTATGTCTTCCCTAAAATTATTTTTTTTTTGGAACAAGAGGAAAAACTCATTGGTAAATTCCTATTTTTTTTTTTTATAAATACTGTTTGAGACTGGTAGTTGTTGTTATGAGTTACAAGCTTGCTTTGTTATCAGCAAGTACCAGGTTCTTTGTCTAATACATACTGTATCTTACAGCCATAATCTATGTATGTATTTTCAGCCTTCATCAAAGGAACAGATTGTTCACACAATGTTCAGTTAAAGGACACTCCTAACTTTGAGTTTCTCAGTGTGCCCATTAGAAATAGTTTCCCAGCTCTTAAGAAATCTAATTTCTTCATTGCAGGGGATATGTAGCTCCCTCTCATTGGTTTAGTAGATTTAAGTAGGTAGGAAACATCAATGATGTCATTAGCCTGTTACCATGGACAACAGTACACATATACACACTACTCACTGGGATCAAAGCCTCTGTAGATATAAATCAGAGTAATGGTTGTTCCCCTCCGATGAACAGTATTATGATTGTGGCATCAAGGAACTCAGACCTCATATTGTAATGTTTCCAAGCTAGAGCATTAGAGGCAGAAGGAAAAGTTCTAAGAAAATGGGCTAGCTGATTTTCTCAAAGACAACTAGAATTCAAACCACAATGGGGAAGGATTGATTTGGGCACTATTTCCCTTAAGGACAGCTGCAGAAACTTTTAAATAACACACACACACACACACACACACACACACACACACACACACACACACACAAAAGAGGAGAATACTAAAGGGGTATGCATAATCGTGATCAAGATAATTTACACTTACTTTTAGAGCAAAAGACCTCTCTTGAAAGGATTAATGGTTTCCTGGCTTTTTATGTGGGGTGATAAAGATCCAATCTGGGTACTTATTACTGTGCAGAAAACATTTTACACACTACAAACAATCTGAAGAGAAAAAACATCTAGTAAGTTGGAAGATAATTTTAAGAAATTTATTCTGGCCTGGTTTCCACCTCTGCCTAGAGCTAAGGCTGTCCAAAAGTCCTCTGGACCCAAAGTCTGCCCAGAGACAGCTGGTCTCCCAGGCATGCTCTCACTCTTAAACCCACAGGTAAGATCATAGGTTCACAAGGTCACAGATTCACAGACCCACCAGAGGTACAAGCTCCAGTCAGAGACAACAAGACCAAGTAACTTCAGAAGTAACCAGAAGGTGAGAGGCAAGCACATGAGCCTAAGCAAAAGAAACCAAGGCTAACTGACATCATCAGAGCCCAGTTCTGCCACCACAGCAAGTACTGGATAACCCAGCATACCAGAAAAGCAAGATTTGGATTTAAAAATCACATCTCATGGTAATGATAGAGAACTTTTTTTTCCATCTTTATTAAATTGGGTATTTCTTATTTACATTTCAAATGTTATTCCCCTTCCCGGTTTCCATGCCAACATCCCCCTAACCCCTCCACCTCCCCTTCTATATGGGTGTTCCCCTCCCAATCCTCCCCCCATCACCGCTCTTCCCCCAACAATCCCATTCACTGGGGTCCAGCCTTGGCAAGACCAAGGGCTCCCCCCCCCCTTTTTTAATACTGACATTCTTTTTTTTTTTATTCTTTTTTTCCGGAGCTGGGGACCGAACCCAGGGCCTTGCGCTTGCTAGGCAAGTTCTCTACCACTGAGCTAAATCCCCAACCCCAGGGCTTCCCCTTTAAAGAAGGACATAAATAACTCCCTTAAGGAAATAAAAACAACACAGGTAAACAAGTAGAAGCCCTTAAAGAGGAAACATAAAAATCCCTTAAAGAGTTACAGGGAAGGGGTTGGGGATTTAGCTCAGTGGTAGAGCACTTGCCTAGCAAGTGCAAGGCCCTGGGTTCGGTCCTCAGCTCCGAAAAAAAAAAAAAAAGAGTTACAGGAAAATACAAACAAACAAGTGAAGGAATTGAACAAAACAATCCAGAATCTAAAAATGGAATTAAAAACAATAAATAAATCACAAAGGGAGACAACCCTGGAGATAGAAAACCTAGGAAACAGATCAGGAGTCATAAACACAAGCATCACCAACAGAATATAAGACATAGAAGAGAGAATCTCAGGAGCAGGAGATATATAGAAAACGTTGGCAAAATAGTCAAAAAAATGCAAAAAGCAAAAAGCTCCTAACCCAAAACATCCAGGAAATCCAGGATATAATAAGATCAAACTTAATGATAATAGGTATAGAAGAGAGCAAAGATTCCTAACTTAAAGGGCCATTAAATATCTTCCACAAAATTATAGAAGAAAACTTCCCTAACCTAAAAAAAAGAGATGCCCACAAACATAGAAGAAGCCTACAGAACTCCAAATACATTGGACCAGAAAAGAAATTCCTTCTGTCACAATTTGCAAATTCATCTGGAATAACAAAAAACCCAGGATAGCTAAAACTATCCTCAACAATGAAAGGACTTCAGGGGGAATCACTATCCCTGAACTCAAGCAGTATTACAGAGCAATAGTGATAAAAACTGCATGGTATTGGTACAGAGACAGACAGATAGACCAATGGAATAGAATTGAAGACCCAGAAATGAACCCACACACCTATGGTCACTTGATTTTTGATAAAGGAGCCAAAACCATCCAATGGAAAAAAGATAGCATTTTCAGCAAATGGTGCTGGTTCAACTGGAGGTCAACATGTAGAAGAATGGAAATCGATCCATTCTTATCACCCTGTACAAAGAATAAGTCCAAGTGGATCAAGGACCTCCACATCAAACCAGATACACTCAAACTAATAGAAGAAAAACTAGGGAAGCATCTGGAACACATGGACACTGGAAAAAATTTCCTGAACAAAACACCAATGGCTTATGCTCTAAGATCAAGAATCGACAAATGGGATCTCATAAAACTGCAAAGCTTCTGTAAGGCAAAGGACACTGTGGTTAGGACAAAACGGCAACCAACAGATTGGGAAAAGATCTTTACCAATCCTACAACAGATAGAGACCTTATATCCAAAATATACAAAGAACTCAAGAAGTTAGACCGCAGGGAGACAAATAACCCTATTAAAAAATGGGGTTCAGAGCTAAACAAAGAATTCACAGCTGAGGAATGCCGAATGGCTGAGAAACACCTAAAGAAATGTTCAACATCTTTAGTCATAAGGGAAATGCAAATCAAAACAACCCTGAGATTTCACCTCACACCAGTGAGAATGGCTAAGGTCAAAAACTCAGGTGACAGCAAATGTTGGCAAGGATGTGGAGAAAGAGGAACACTCCTCCATTGTTGGTGGGGTTGCAGACTGGTACAACCATTCTGGAAATCAGTCTGGAGTTTCCTCAGAAAATTGGACATTGAACTGCCCAGCTATACCTCTCTTGGGCATATACCCAAAAGATGCCCCAACATATAACAAAGACACATGCTCCACTATGTTCATAGCAGCCTTATTTATAATAGCCATAAGCTGGAAAGAACCTAGATGCCCTTCAACAGAGGAATGAATTCAGAAAATGTGGTATATGTACACAATGGAATATTACTCAGCTATCAAAAACAACTACTTTATGAAATTCATAGGTAAATGGAGGGAACTGGAAAATATCATCCTGTGTGAGGTAACTCAATCACAGAAAAACACACATGGTATGCACTCATTGATAAGTGGATATTAGCCCAAATGCTTGAATTACCCTAGATGCACAGAACACATGAAACTCAAGACGGATGATCAAAATGCGAATGCTTCACTCCTTCTTTAAAAGGGGAACAAGAATACCCTCGGCAGGGAATAGGGAGGCAAAGATTAAAACAGAGGCAGAAGGAACACCCATTCAGAGCCTGCCTCACATGTGGCCCATGCATATACAGCCATCCAATTAGACAAGACGGATGAAGCAAAGACGTGCAGGACTACAGGAGCCGGATGTAGAGTGCTCCTGAGAGACACAGATAGAATACAGCAAATACATAGGCGGATGCCAGCAGCAAACCACTGAACTGAGAACGGGAACCCCGTTGAAGGAATCAGAGAAAGGACTGGAAGAGCTTGAAGGGGCTCGAGACCCCATATGAACAACAATGCCAAGCAACCAGAGCTTCCAGGGACTAAGCCACTACCCAAAGACTATACATGGACTGACCCTGGGCTCCAACCTTATAGGTAGCAATGTATAGCCTAGGAAGGGCACCAGTGGAAGGGGAAGCCCTTGGTCCTGCTAAGACTGAACCCCCAGTGAACGTGATTGTTGGGGGGAGGGCGGGAATGGGGGGAGGATGGGGAGGGGAACACCCATGTAGAAGGGGAGGGGGAGAGGTTGGGGGATCTTGGCCTGGAAACCGGGAAAGGGAATAACAATCGAAATGTAAATAAGAAATACTCAATTAAATAAAGAAAAAAAAAAGAAATTCCTTCTGTCACATAATTGTCAAAACACAAAATAGAGAAAGAATATTAAATGCGGAAGGGAAAAGGGTCATGTAACATATAAAGGCAGATCTATCAGAATTATACCAGACTTCTCAACAGAGACTATGAGAACTAGAAGATCCTGTGCAGATGTCATATAAACCCTAAGAGAATACAAATGCCAGCCCAGGCTACTATAATCAGCAAAACTCTCAATTAACATAGATGGAGAGACCAAGATATTCCATGACAAAACCAAATTTACACAATATCTTTCCTCAAATCTAGCCCTACAAAGGAAAATAGATAGAAAACTCCAAAAGAAGGAGGGAAAATACACCCTAGAAAGAGCAAGAAATTGATAGCCACCCAAACATAATTCCACCTTTAACAACAAAAATAACACAAAACAACAATAACTACTCCTTAATATCTCTTAACATCAGTGGATTCAATATATACCAACAACACTTTTCTATAAAGGTATAATTATGCTTACACCTAAACCACGCAAAGACCCAACAAAGAAAAGAACTTCAGACCAATTTCCCTTAGGACTATCTATGCAAAAATACTCAATAAAATTCTCAGAAACGCATTCAAGAACACATCAAAATGACCATTCGTCGTGATTGAGTAGGCTTCATCCCAGGGATGTAGGGATAGTTCAATATATGGAAATCCATCAGTGCAATCCACTACATAAACACCCACTCCCCCCAAAAAATCCACATGATCATTTCATTAGATGGTGAGAAAGCATTTGATGAAATTCCACACCCCTTCATGATAAACATCTTGGAAAGATTGGGAATTCAAGATTCACACCTAAACATAGAAGCAATATACAGCAAACCAGTAGCCAACATCAAACTAAATTGAGAGAATCATGAGCAATCTCACTACAATCAGGGACTAGACAAGGCTGCCACTCTCTTCCTTTTTATTCAATATAGTTCTTGAAGTCCTAGCCAGAGCAATCAGACAACAAAAGGAGGTCAAAGGCATACAATTGGAAAAGATGAAGTCAAAATATCACTCATTGAAGATGATATGATAGTATATTTAAGTGACCCCAAAAATTCCACCAGAGAACACCTAAAGCTGATAAACAACTTCAGCAAAGGGGCTGGATATAAAATTAACTCAAACAAATCAGTAACCTTTCTTGACCCAAAGGATAAAGAGGCTGAGAAAGAAATTAGTGAAATAACACCCTTTGCAATAATCATAAATAGTATAAAATACCTTTGCTCTAACCGAGCAAGTGAAAGATCTGTATGATAAGAACATCAAGTTGCTGGAGACAGAAATTTAAGAAGATCTCAGGAAATGGAAAGATCTCCCATGCTCATGATTTGGGAGGATTAATATAGTAAAAACGGCCATATTGCCAAAAGCAATCTACAGATTCAATGCAATCCCCTTTAAAATTCCAACTCAATTCTTTACAGAGTTAGAAAGAGCAGTTTGCAAATTCATTTGGAGTATCACAAATACCAGGATAGCCAAAACACTTCTCAACAATAAAAGAACTTCTGGGGGAATCACCATCCCTGATCTCAAGGTGTAGTACAGAGTGATCATGATAAAAACTGCATAGTATTGGTTCAGAGACAGTCATATCAATCATTGGAATAGAATTGATGACCCAGAAATGAACTCTCATACCTATGATCACTTGATCTTTGTCAAAGGAATTAAAACCATCCAATGGGGAAAAAACGGCATTTTGAACAAATGGTGCTTGTTCAATTGAAGGTCAGCACGTGGAAGAAAGCAAATCAACCCTTTCTTATCTCCTTGTAGGGTTAGGGGTTAGATTAAGTCCAAGTGAATCAAAGACCTCCACATAAAATCAGATACACTAAAACTAAATAGAAGCAAAAGTGGGGAAGATCCTCGAACAGATAGGCATAGAGGAAATTTTTCCTGAACAGAACACTAGTGGCTTATGCTTTAAGATCAAGAATCGACAAATGGGATTTCATAAAATTGCAAAGCTTCTGTAAGGCAAAGGACACTGTCAATAGGACAAAATGGCATCCAACAGATTAGGAAAAGATCTTTACAAATCCTCCATCTGATAGAGGGCTAATATCTAATATGTACAAAGAACTCAAGAAGTTAGATTCCAGAGAACCAAATAACCCTATTAAAAATGGGGTGCAGAATGGTTGGGGATTTAGTCAGAGGTAGAGCGCTTGCCTAGCAAGCCCAAGGCCCTGGGTTCAGTCCCCAGCTCCGAAAAAAAAAAAGAAAAAAACGGGGTGCAGAGCTAAACAGAGTTCTCAACTGAGGAGTATCAAATGTCCTAGAAGCACCTAAAGAAATGTTTAACATCCTTAGTCATCAGGGAAATACAAATCCAAACAACCCTGAGATTCCACCTCATACCAGTCAGAATGGCTAATATCAAAAACTTAGGTGATAGCAGATGTTGTCATGGATGTGGAGAAAGAAGAAAACTCCTCCATTGTTGGTGGGATTGCAAACTGGTATAACCACTCTGGAAATCAGTCTAGAGATTCCTCATTAAATTGGACATAGTACTACTTGAGGATTCAGCTATACCATTCCTGGGTATATACCCAAAAGATGCCCCAACATATATCAAGGACACATGCTCCTCTAAGTTCATAGTAGCTTTATTTATAATAGCCAGATGCTGGAAAGAACCCAGATGTCCTTCAACTGCAGAATGGATACAGAAAATGTGGTACAATTACACAATTGAATACTATTCAGCTATTAAAAACAATGACTTCATGAAATTCTTAGGCAAATGGATGGAAGTTGAAAATATCTTTCTGAGTGACTTAACCCAATCACAAAAGAACACACATGGTATGTACTCATTGTTAAGCAGATGTTAGCCCAAAAGCTTGAAATATTCAAGAAATAATTCACAGACCATATGAAGCCCAAGAATGAGGAAGACCAAAGTGTGGATGCTTCAGTCCTTCTTAGAAGGGTGAACAAAATCCTCATGGGAGGAAATTCAGGGACAAAGAGTGGAGCAGGGACTGAAGGAAAGGTCATCCAGAGACAGCCCCACCTGGTCATGCATCCCATATGCAGCCACCAAACCCAGTATAGCTGATGCCAAGAAGTGCTTGCTGACCAAGAACCTGATATGGATGGCTCATGGGAGGCTCTGACAGAGTCTTACTGACACATATTAGGATGCTTGTAGCTAACCATTGGATAAAGCACAGGGACCCCAATGGTGGAGTTAGAAAAAGGACTGAAGGAGCTGAAGGGGTTTGTAACCCCTTAGGAAGAACAACAATATCAACCAACCAGACCCTCCCAGAGCTCCCAGGGACTAGACCAGCAATGAAAGAGTACACATGGAGGTACCCATGGCCCCACCTGCATTTGTAGCAGAAGATGACATTGTCTGGTATCAATAGGAGGAAAAGCCCTTGGTCCTGTGAAGGCTTGTTTCCCCAGTGTTGGGGAATGCCAGGGTGTTGAGGTGGGAGTGGGATCATCTTCATAGAAGCAGGGGGAGGGGGATAACATTTGAAATGTAAGTACATAAAATATCCAATAAAAAATAAATAAAAAATCCTTAATGAAAATTTCTGTTAACATTATTTAAAACACATACCAGTAATTAAAGTTATGAGATAAATTAAGAAAAAGCAAAGAGAGTGCTGTGTTGTACTCTGCATCTGATGATCACATGGTCTTTTAGCTAACGTTTCTTATTGCTGTGACAAAATCGTTGAAGAAATGACTTCAGGGAGAGAAGACTTATAGTGGCTCATAGTTCATGGGATGCAATGTTTTTCAGCAGTGAATGGACAGTGGTGGATGGCTTCATCTATGGCAGTAGGAGTCTCTTATCTGACTTATCCTTCACATCGAGATCTTGTTCTTTAGATGAGGAAGCAGAGCTGGAACCATGCCCTTAGCAACTGGCTACCTCCAGCTTTGGCCATCTCTTAAAGATTCCACAACCTTCAAAGATTTGTGTCAACATCTGTGGACCAAGAAAGTCAACATTTGAGCCTGAGTGGGACAGTCTACCTTCAACCTAAAACACATGGGAAATTATAAAATCTTGAGTTTAAAGAAGTAATAGAAAATGTTCTATAATTGGATATTATCTGACTGTTCCAACAGTTGGGCTGAGGACTATTAATTTAGATAGACAGAATAGATTTGAGCTGTCCAATTAAAAATGCACTTGTATAATGATATGGATAAACAGTGCATTTATAGTTAGATATGTGTAGTAAAATTCTGAAATATAAACAGGGAGAAAAAAAAGTATGTTACTGCCAAATGAGTGTCAGTTAAAGTGACATTTGACTTCTGTTAATAGATGCCATACAACACGAGAGAGAGAATATTTTTAAAGTACCAAGGCAAAAGCACTACCCAAAATCAAGGACAGAAGAAGTCAAGTTTCAAAAACAGATGTCTCTTTATGGTTCACAGATTTTTCTGAAGAACTACTAAAGAGTACGTTTCAGTAAGAGCATACGTAAACTTGGAAAGATTGAGTAAGATAAAAAACCCACAAAGCACACTATCTGTTCTGATGTTGTGATATATGTTAATATGTCATGTCACACGTAAAATGTAAATATGAAACTCGTAAATATGTTAATGTAAGAATTATACAATATGCATGAA
Source organism: Rattus norvegicus (assembly GCF_021556685.1). Taxonomy (NCBI): domain Eukaryota; kingdom Metazoa; phylum Chordata; class Mammalia; order Rodentia; family Muridae; genus Rattus; species Rattus norvegicus. The sequence continues at coordinate 69,810,175 of NC_141542.1, read as the reverse complement.
TTTTGTTCAGGGTTTGTTATTACTTAGCTTCATTGAATTATGTATAAGTTATCAAAAAAGTCTCCTCACTACTTGCTAATTCAGGGTGTTTGTCAGAAAACATTCATAGCCTCCTCCCAAATCACTACTACTACTGTAGTACCCCATCAAATTCCAATGACCTTCTAATCCTAAGGTGACTGGGGAATATCCACTTACTATCACCCTGGCCATTGATTCTTTCTGTCCTTATCTGCTCCATTGGTAGATATTTAATTTTCATTGAAATAGCTCTTAAATATCAGGAATAACTAAATGCTTTGAAGTCCTACCAATTTCAACACTCAAAATAATTAAAAGTAGTTTGAAAACAGGAGCACGTACATCCATATATTGACTTTATAGAACAATAGGCTGTGGGTTGTTTAAGGAAAGACCTGATAGTTATTTGAAGTTAGGAGAAGTCTACTGTCCTGGTCAGGGTTTCTATTCCTGCACAAACATCATGAACAAGAAGCAAGTTGGGGAGGAAAGGGTTTATTCAACTTACATTTCCATGTTGTTGTTCATCACCAAAGGAAGTCAGGACTGGAACTCAAGTAGGTCAGGAAGCAGGAGCTGGTGCAGAGGCCATGGAGGGATGTTACTTACTGGCTTGCTTCCCCTGGCTTGCTCAACTTGCTTTCTTTTTTTTTTTTGTTAAAGAAGACAGTATGTTAAGTATTTATTTGCAGGCACTAAAGGACATTACTACATTTTTATTTCATATAGGTAAAGGTTGAAATCACTGAAGACTTTAAACCCATTATTAATCTACTTTTTCTTTCTTTTTTTTTTATTAACTTGAGTATTTCTTATATACATTTCAAGTGTTATTCCCTTTCCCGGTATCCGGGCAAACATCCCCCTCCCCCTCCCCTTCCTTATGGGTGTTCCCCTCCCAACCCTCCCCCATTGCCGCCCTCCCCCCATAGTCTAGTTCACTGGGGGTTCAGTCTTAGCAGGACCCAGGGCTTCCCCTTCCACTGGTGCTAGTACTAGGATATTCATTGCTACCTATGGGGTCAGAGTCCAGGGTCAGTCCATGTATAGTCTTTAGGTAGTGGCTTAGTCCCTGGAAGCTCTGGTTGCTTGGCATTGTTGTACATATGGGGTCTCGAGCCCCTTCAAGCTCTTCCAGTTCTTTCTCTGATTCCTTCAATGGGGGTCCTATTCTCAGTTCAGTGGTTTGCTGCTGGCATTCGCCTCTGTATTTGCTGTATTCTGGCTGTGTCCCTCAGGAGCGATCTACATCCGGCTCCTGTCCGTCTGCACTTCTTTGCTTCATCCATCTTGTCTAATTGGGTGGCTCTATATGTATGGGCCACATGTGGGGCAGGCTCTGAATGGGTGTTCCTTCAGTCTCTGTTTTAATCTTTGCCTCTCCCTTCCCTGCCAAGGGTATTCTTTTTCCTCATTTAAAGAAGGAGTGAAGCATTCACATTTTGATCATCCGTCTTGAGTTTCATTTGTTCTAGGGATCTAGGGTAATTCAAGCATTTGGGCTAATAGCCACTTATCAATGAGTGCATACCATGTATGTCTTTCTGTGATTGGGTTAGCTCACTCAGGATTGTATTTTCCAGTTCCAACCATTTGCCTACGAATTTCATAAACTCGTTGTTTTTGATAGCTGAGTAATATTCCATTGTGTAGATGTACCACATTTTCTGTATCCATTCCTCTGTTGAAGGGCATCTGGGTTCTTTCCATTTTCTGGCTATTATAAATAAGGCTGCGATGAACATAGTGGAGCACGTGTCTCTTTTATATGTTGAGGCATCTTTTGGGTATATGCCCAAGAGAGGTATAGCTGGATCCTCAGGCAGTTCAATGTCCAATTTTCTGAGGAACCTCCAGACTGATTTCCAGAATGGTTTTACCAGTCTGCAATCCCACCAACAATGGAGGAGTGTTCCTCTTTCTCCACATCCTCGCCAGCATCTGCGGTCACCTGAGTTTTTGATCTTAGCCATTCTCACTGGTGTGAGGTGAAATCTCGGGGTTGTTTTGATTTGCATTTCCCTTATGACTAAAGATGTTGAACATTTCTTTAGGTGTTTCTCAGCCATTCGGCATTCCTCAGCTGTGAATTCTTTGTTTAGCTCTGAACCCCATTTTTTAATAGGGTTATTTGTTTCCCTGCGGTCTAACTTCTTGAGTTCTTTGTATATTTTGGATATAAGGCCTCTATCTGTTGTAGGATTGGTAAAGATCTTTTCCCAATCTGTTGGTTGCCGTTTTGTCCTAACCACAGTGTCCTTTGCCTTACAGAAGCTTTGCAGTTTTATGAGATCCCATTTGTCGATTCTTGATCTTAGAGCATAAGCCATTGGTGTTTTGTTCAGGAAATTTTTTTCCAGTGCCCATGTGTTCCAGATGCTTCCCTAGTTTTTCTTCTATTAGTTTGAGTGTATCTGGTTTGATGTGGAGGTCCTTGATCCACTTGGACTCAAGCTTTGTACAGGGTGATAAGGATGGATCGTTCTGCATTCTTCTACATGTTGCCCTCCAGTTGAACCAGCACCATTTGCTGAAAATGCTATCTTTTTTCCATTGGATGGTTTTGGCTCCTTTGTCAAAAATCAAGTGACCATAGGTGTGTGGGTTCATTTCTGGGTCTTCAATTCTATTCCATTGGTCTATCTGTCTGTCTCTGTACCAATACCATGCAGTTTTTATCACTATTGCTCTGTAATACTGCTTGAGTTCAGGGATAGTGATTCCCCCTGAAGTCCTTTTATTGTTGAGGATAGCTTTAGCTATCCTGGGTTTTTTGTTATTCCAGATGAATTTGCAAATTGTTCTGTCTAACTCTTTGAAGAATTGGATTGGTGTTTTGATGGGGATTGCATTGAATCTGTAGATTGCTTTTAGTAAAATGGCCATTTTTACTATATTAATCCTGCCAATCCATGAGCATGGGAGATCTTTCCATCTTCTGAGGTCTTCTTCAATTTCTTTCCTCAGTGTCTTGAAGTTCTTATTGTACAGATCTTTTACTTGCTTGGTTAAAGTCACACCGAGGTACTTTATATTATTTGGGTCTATTATGAAGGGTGTCGTTTCCCTAATTTCTTTCTCGGCTTGTTTCTCTTTTGTATAGAGGAAGGCAACTGATTTATTTGAGTTAATTTTATACCCAGCCACTTTGCTGAAGTTGTTTATCAGCTTTAGTAGTTCTCTGGTGGAACTTTTGGGATCACTTAAATATACTATCATATCATCTGCAAATAGTGATATTTTGACCTCTTCTTTTCCGATCTGTATCCCCTTGATCTCCTTTTGTTGTCTGATTGCTCTGGCTAGAACTTCAAGAACTATATTGAATAAGTAGGGAGAGAGTGGGCAGCCTTGTCTAGTCCCTGATTTTAGTGGGATTGCTTCAAGTTTCTCTCCATTTAGTTTAATGTTAGCAACTGGTTTGCTGTATATGGCTTTTACTATGTTTAGGTATGGGCCTTGAATTCCTATTCTTTCCAGGACTTTTATCATGAAGGGGTGTTGAATTTTGTCAAATGCTTTCTCAGCATCTAATGAAATGATCATGTGGTTCTGATCTTTCAGTTTGTTTATATAATGGATCACGTTGATGGTTTTCCGTATATTAAACCATCCCTGCATGCCTGGGATGAAGCCTACTTGATCATGGTGGATGATTGTTTTGATGTGCTCTTGAATTCGGTTTGCCAGAATTTTATTGATTATTTTTGCGTCGATATTCATAAGGGAAATTGGTCTGAAGTTCTCTTTCTTTGTTGTGTCTTTGTGTGGTTTAGGTATAAGAGTAATTGTGGCTTCATAGAAGGAATTCGGTAGGGCTCCATCTGTTTCAATTTTGTGGAATAGTTTGGATAATATTGGTATGAGGTCTTCTATGAAGGTTTGATAGAATTCTGCACTAAACCCGTCTGTGGAAACAACCCTGGATATAGAAAACCAAAAGAAGAGACAAGGAGCTGTAGATACAAGCTTCACCAACAGAATACAAGAGATGGAAGAGAGAATCTCAGGAGCAGAAGATTCCATAGAAATCATTGACTCAACTGTCAAAGATAATGTAAAGCGGAAAAAGCTACTGGTCCAAAACATACAGGAAATCCAGGACTCAATGAGAAGATCAAACCTAAGGATAATAGGTATAGAAGAGAGTGAAGACTCCCAGCTCAAAGGACCAGTAAATATCTTCAACAAAATCATAGAAGAAATCTTCCCTAACCTAAAAATAGAGATACCCATAGGCATACAAGAAGCCTACAGAACTCCAAACAGATTGGACCAGAAAAGAAACACCTCCCGTCACATAATTGTCAAAACACCAAATGCACAAAATAAAGAAAGAATATTAAAAGCAGTAAGGGAAAAAGGTCAAGTAACATATAAAGGCAGACCTATCAGAATCACACCAGACTTCTCGCCAGAAACTATGAAGGCCAGAAGATCCTGGACTGATGTCATACAGACCCTAAGAGAACACAAATGCCAGCCCAGGTTACTGTGTCCTGCAAAACTCTCAATTAACATAGATGGAGAAACCAAGATATTCCATGACAAAACCAAATTTATACAATATCTTTCTATAAATCCAGCACTACAAAGGATAATAAATGGTAAAGCCCAACATAAGGAGGCAAGCTATACCCTAGAAGAAGCAAGAAACTAATCGTCTTGGCAACAAAACAAAGAGAATGAAAGCACACAAACATAACCTCACATCCAAATATGAATATAACGGGATGCAATAATCACTATTCCTTAATATCTCTCAATATCAATGGCCTCAACTCCCCAATAAAAAGACATAGATTAACAAACTGGATACGCAACGAGGACCCTGCATTCTGCTGCCTACAGGAAACACACCTCAGAGACAAAGACAGACACTTCCTCAGAGTGAAAGGCTGGAAAACAACTTTCCTAGCAAATGGTCAGAAGAAGCAAGCTGGAGTAGCCATTCTAATATCAAATAAAATCAATTTCCAACTAAAAGTCATCAAAAAAGATAAGGAAGGACACTTCATATTCATCAAAGGAAAAATCCACCAAGATGAACTCTCAATCCTAAATATCTATGCCCCAAATGCAAGGGCACCTACATATGTAAAAGAACCCTTACTAAAGCTCAACTTGCTTTCTATAGAACCCAACACTACCCGCTCAGGGACGGCACCACCCACAAGAAGCCCTCCCCCCTGATCACTAATTGAGAAAATGCCTTACAGCTGGATCTCATGGAGGCATTTCCTCAAGGGAAGCTCCTTTCTCTGTGATAACTTCAGCTTGTGTCAACTTGACGCAGAAAACGGTTATTCAGTACATCCACAAAGATAAAGAAAAGAGAAGACATTGATTCAGAGTTAGTTAGCTCTAGCGTACTCGTCCCCAAAGTGATTTTAATCAGTTGGGAAATAAAGGTATTGGCTTTGGCAACATGCTGTATAGACATCCAGCAGCCTTGGGAGAAACATAAAAGGCGATATTAAACCAAGATGAGCAAACAGCTGGTAAAGTCTTCCAAGGCTTGACACTCGTGTTGGTTGTAAAGGTGAACTTCAGAAACATAAAGAAAATTCCATTTTTAGAGGGAGACAGGCATATAAAACAATTCAAAAAGACATTAGCCATTGTGATTGTAAGCAGCTCTAACAAAATAAAAGGAATAGAATTTAATTCAAATTAGTAGTTAAGAAAGTGTTTTATAACACTAGTTTAAATTTGATCATGAAAGAAAAATGAGGATCTTGTATCAAGCCTCAGCATGGATGTTTTGAGCAAGAATATAAAGGTTGAGAAAGAACAGAGTGAAAATCAAGTTCAACGGTCTGTCAGATGGGCCTTCCTATTTATTTCCCCAAGGGAGGAATTCATCTTTCAGAAGAATTTTACTACATTCCAGAATAGAAAAAAATATGTACATGTTAACTTAGAAGACAGTGAAATGACAAGGGAGGACAAGATTCTCAGAGGAACACACAGGCATACTCACACATGCATATATGTATGTACACAAACATCTTGACTGTTCAGAAGTGTCATGATTTATCTGTCATTCTGTAATTTTCATTTTACTCTAAATAGATTTGATTCATTCTTTTACATTTGTGTTCATCCATGTTTTAATGATAGATTTTGGGATTCTATTGCATTTTTTAACATGTAAAAATTATGCCTTAAACATCTTCCTATCTCTTTGTACACTTGAGCAAGGTTTCTTTAGAGATAGTTGGAAGGGGAATGACTACATCACACTGTATAGGGTAATTCCAGCTACCTGTGTATGGTGTTTTATGAGCCTTAATCTCTTTTCCTCTTTCCCATACTCTCCCTTCTTCTGGCACTCATGTGATAGATATCTGATTTTTACCAACTAATTTTCAAGGTCAGAAGAAAAACTCTTGGAGGCGAGAGTAATAAAAGCTGGAACAACACAGCAGCCCTCAGGAGGCAGAGGCAGGGGAATAGATCTTTGAATGCTGGAGGCCAGGTCCATCTACAAAGCAAGGTCCAGGTCAGGCAGGGATACATAGTGAGATATGAGACAAAGCAAAGCAAAGCAAAGCAAAGCCAAACGAAATAAAACAGAACATGAGGAAGAAATGACATCGGCTAATGTCCAGCATTGGACAGCTTGCTGGGCCATGAACATGTCAGGAAACAGGTCATGCATTCTTGCATGATGAATCTTTCTGAGACAGGTAAGAATCCTTTTCTTCTGAGGGGTTGGTGAGTATACTTTGTTAGTTGACCCCAGCTGTTCATGAGAAGTCAAATCTGGGATATTCTTTTCATTTTTATTGATTATTTTATTTATACATTTCAAATGTTGTTCCCCTTCCTGGTCTCCTCTCTGCAAACTCCCATTCCATTTCCCCTCTCCTTTGCCTCTAAGAGGGTACTCTTCCACCTACCCACCCACTCCAGCCTTACCACTCTAGCACTCCCCTTTGGTGTGTCAACTAGCTTCCCCACAGGACCAACTGCTTCCTCTCCCATTGATGCTAGATAAGGCAATCTTCTGCTACATATGTAGCAGGGGCCATGGACCCACCCATGTATACTCTGGTTGGTGATTTAGTCCCAGAGAGCTCTGAGGGGTCCTGTTAGGTGATACTGTTGTTCTACCTATAGGGTTGAAATCCCCTTCAGCTGAATTAGTTTGTCTCTATTTCTTCCATTAGGCTCCCTGGGCTCAGTTCAATGGCTGGTTGTGAGTGTCTGCATCTGTCTTAGGTGCTGGCAGAGCCTAGGCTGGCAGAGCCTCTTAGAAGACAGCCCTTCTGGAATCCTGTCTGCAAGCACTTCTTGACATCAGCAATAGTGTCAGGGTTTGGTGTCTGTGGATGGGATGGATTCCAAGGTGGGACAGTCTCTGGATGGCTATCCTTTCAGTCTCTGCTCCATTTTTGTCCCTGCATTTCCTTTAGACAGGAACAATTCTGGGTTAAATTTTTTGAGATGGGTGAGTGGCCCCTTCCCTCAACTGGGGGCCACGCCTATTTACTGGGGGTGGTCTCTTCAGGTTCTATCTCCCATCTGTTGGGTATTTCAGCTAATGTCATCCACATTGGATTGTGGGAGGCTCTTGGTATTTTCAGTGTGTCCTGGATTTTCTTGTTCTTTTGTGTTAGGACTTTTTTATGTTTGGTATTTTCTTTGCCTGTCATGTCAGTATCTTCTAAGGGATCTTCTACACCTGAAATTCTTTCTTCTGTCTCGTGTATTCTGTTGCTGTTGCTCGCATCCATAGTTTCTGACCTCTTTCCTAGGTTTTTCCATTTCCAGGGTTGCCTCTATTCACGATTTTTTTTTACTGTTTTTACTTTCCATTTTGGACTACTTTGTTCAATTCCTTCACCTGTCTGATTGTGTTTTCCTGTATTTCTTTAAGGGGTTTGTTTCCTTTTTGAGGGTGTCTACCTGTTTACTAGTATTTTCCTGTATTTTTTAAAGTGAGTTATTTATAACCCCCCTTAAAGGGCTCTCTCTATTATCTTCATGAGATAGGATTTTAGGTCAGCATCATGCTTTTACATGTACTGGGAGTATTCATGGCTTGCTGTGGTGGGAATGCTGGGTTCTGATGGTGTCAAATATATTGGCTTCAGATGTTTATGATCTTGTACTTGCCTCTTGTCATCTGGTTATCTTTGGCATTAGCTGGCCTGGGTGACTCTATGTGGAGCCTGCCTCCTGTGTCTCTAGGTAACAGCAGATCTCCTCAAGGATCTGTGGCCCTAGCTGCAGCTGATCTCTGGGGAGACTTGCAGACTGTTGCCCTGACCACAGCAGATCTTCTGGGAGCTCTGCAGACTGATGCTCTGGCTGCAGCAGATTTCCTAGGATCTATGTAGATTGTTGCTGTGGCTGTAGCAGATCTCTGGGAGCCCTGCAGACTGTGTGGTATTGCAAAAGGGAGAGATGGAGAGAGGGAGAGGCAGGCTCTCCCATGCCAGTGCAGAATAGAAGGGAGATGGCTTTCATTCATAGTAGGGAGGAGTTCCTCTACCACTGGGCAAATTGCAAGTCCCAGCTCCTGCAGTCATTTGGACAGCTATCCTGCCCATTGCCCTGGTTGCAGTAGGTCTCCTGGAAGCCCTGCACACTGTGCAGTGTTGAGATAGAGGGGAAGACAGGCTGTTCTGCCCAAAGCAAATGCAGACTAGAAGTGGCTATTCTCTTCTTAATGTCTGTGAATTTCAGGCTTTAGCTTACAAAAATTGAGATGCTAAAAATGAAAAAAGAAATCAAAGTGTTAATTCCTTTAGGAACAATGAAGATTAAACAAGAACAGCAAGCCTGGTGGAAAGTATTTCATGTGTGTTATAACCACTCACATGTATCTTTATCCCTACTCCATTGTTTTTTCTTTCTTGTCAGTATCTCAGTTTCGGCCTCATGAAACTGTTTTTCTGTCAGAGTGCTGGTCCACTCAGTGGTGTTTACATCTAACGGAACCCACTTCTCACTGGGAAATAACAACAGACAAGTATACCCCAGAATTTTAGTGACTATATAGAAGGAGCCAGAAGGCCCACTTTCTGATCTGGGATATTGTTTTCATGTAGAATTCCTCTTTGTATCAATAGCTACTCTTAGCAATGACTCAAATTGGACTTGCATAAGTCTGCTAACATTTACAAGTTTTGTTGGCATATTCTGTTACTAAGCTAAGACTTCCTCCACCTTGGATTAGTTCTTTCTTTATACATCCAACCATAGTATTTTTACCTTTACTTTCACTGTCTTACGCAGTTTGGCTTTTCTTGAAACTTTTTTTTGTCCTCTATGGTGATCCATGTAGCCCAGGCAAGTACAGTGTCACTGAGATCTATCCAGCCTACATTTCTAAAATTCACTATTCACAGTTTTATTTTCTTCTAAAATAAACCCTTGTGGTCCATACCCTAGCTGCCTTGGCCTTACTCTGACAAACCTAGCTGTAAAGAGTTATATGTCTTATAGTGTTGGTGGCTCCAGGTTCAAGATTTGGTAGCTGACTTGGTTTGGTTTTTGATGAGGACAACAGACAGTAGCCCCTCATGCTGGGGAGTATGGACTTATATCTTACACTGAAGTGAATGGATAAGCAGAAAGCCAGACTTGTATAAAATGCACCAAATAGTTACAGGCATACCACCACACGTTCCCAGTCACCTTCTAAGCCCCAAGTTCCAGAAATTCTCCTCCTAGAATCAGAAACAGCCTGCTTAATGGTATTCAACACTCAAATATAGCAGTTCAATTCAATTCAGTTCAGTTCAGTTCGATTCAATTCAATTCAATTCAATTTATTTATTTATTTATTTGACAGACAGGCAAAGAGATGTATCTTATCTATCTTTTTCTTCCTACCTTAGAGCATTTCTTTCAGGTCCTTTTCTCCTTGGAGTGCTTCTCTTAAATTCACTATAGCTGAACCTCTCTTCTACCCGTTTTGGGTTTTGATTACAATGTACATCAAAGGGGAGACTTTCCTTGACCACACTGATTCATACTACAGCCCCTATTCTCCCTGCCAAAGTTTTTTCCTTCATTCTTCTATCTATCTATCTATCTATCTATCTATCTATCTATCTATCTATCTATCTATCATCTATCTATATATATTATTTATATAATATATACACAATTTTAATGGCCATCTCTATATTCATTTGTTTCTTGTAAGCAGGGATTTACTTTAATTTCTAGAATATCATGTGACCCTAACACAGACTTAAATATATTATAGGTGATTAACAGACACCACATAGATAAAATGAACATGTACCAGGCTTGTGTGGACTATGAGACATCAGCATACAAGCTGTTTAATTTCTATGTCTCCTGAGACTTGCATTGAATCCTCACAACAGCAGCTGTTCCAGTTTTTGGAATATTGATAATGTGTTGCTTTTCCACAGACATTTTAGTAAGAAGCTGAGAAAGGCGGAAGACAGCAATGCAAAGTGCCATTTTATACCAGGCATGTCAGACTGTCTTTGAATGTGATAAGTCACTAACAAACCCACTGATAAAAATAGTTGGTCAAAGAGACCTAAAGTATTGCTCCTGGAATGCCCCTTAGTTGCTTCCTGTTCTCTTTGCACAGTCTCTTATCCAGCAGTTTATTGTCTGGTAGCGCCATGTTCATCCCATGTTTTTTCCTCAAGCCACAAAGACATGGTGAGTAGAGTCGGGAGATACTTTGCCAGATTCCAGACTACTATTGGTACTACTGCTGCTGCTGAATGTTTAGTGCTACTGTGTTATGCTAAGTTTCTTGTGTGCTATGTTTTGTTTAGTAGTTTCACATGACCCATTTCTACATTTCCTCATGAGTGAGGTCATAGAACTAACGAGAACTATCTGCTCCCAGCCAGCATGATGCTGAGGTTTAATTACCGATTCTGTTTCTCAGGTTTGCTGAGTCCTCGGAAGGAAGGGGAAAGCCTGGCTGTGTTTTGCAGTCCTTGCTCTGAAGAAGAATTTGCCTCATCCTTTCTTAAGAATATTTATAGTGATGGGATGTGTGATCAGGTGAAGAATATAATCATAAAGTACAATACATGAATCTTATGTCTATAGTTATTTTTCTTTTTCTTTTTTAGACAATCCAGTGATATTCTTCCTTTTATGTCAACACTGCCTGATTCTAAAAACCTCTTTGGTGGCCAGTAAGCTAAAAGCACAGGGTAAATACAAGTCTCCCTAGCAGTTATGGGGAATGGACAAAGGGGCCATGCTACTGATGTGGTAGCTTATTTAATACGCCATGGCAATGCTAGTTGTTTGAAGTGTTGGAGTAGGTGTATATAGCAGACATTCTTGACCTTTGGCCAATGTGCTGTCTTTGATCTTGAGAGTCTTTTCCTAAGTTCTCATGCGATCTCATCTCATTGCCCCTTCACTGCAAGCAATTTTCATGTTTTATATTTAATCCTTCTGAGGCGCTAAGCCAGGTGGTGAATTAATTACTTTTGTAGGTTGAGAAAAGATCTCAACTTAGTAGTTATATTCAGCTAAAGTTAGAAATTTTCTTTGAAGACTGTCTGAATACCACTTGGGGTTTTATTTCATTAAAAATAAGTTTAAGACACAGAACGTTCTGCTTTAGTTGCCAATTCTAAATGTACTGAGGTATGGAGAGCCTTCATCACTACTAAAAGCCAGAAGGTCTGGTGTGTTGGTAAACCAGCTTCTTTCTAGTCAATGACAAATTTCCCTGGAGGTGATCTTGTGATAAGGTCTGTGTGATTAGAAGTGGGAAAGAAAAGTCTAGCTTGAAATTTCTAGAACTTTCTATGATTTTCTTTGATAGTTACAACATATGTAGAGAGAGTAATGTATTATACAAAGACTTTTGCTCAGAAGTCGAGGTGGAAAGAGTTGAGAGAACTGAGAATTTAAAATCATGAAATACAATCCTAAATTATGTTTTTAATATTAATTTGAAATATTACATTGGGTAAACTTCATAAATGTCATTTAATCTCCCACACGAGGAGACCAGAGGTATTGCTCTTCAGGAGCTGTCTACCTGGCCTGAACCTTGCTGAAGAATGGCTGGCTGGCCAGGATCTGCAGGAACTCATTTGCCTCTGCTTTCCCAGTACTGGGATCACAAGCACATCCCTTGACCATCTGTTGGCATCACGTTCCCATGTTTGAACAGCCAGTATTTTCCTGATTGACCAATCCCTTAATCTCTGTCATTTTGTATATAAAAAGAGAATAGTTCCACTTGGTCAAAGAGTAAATCCATACCAACTGTAATAAAGCTAATTGTCTGGAATGGAGGTGACACCAAAAGACGCTGCTTATGTCTGTGTCCTAAATACTGCAAATGCACTGCAAGTCACTGTGGTCCCGGTGTTCTGAAGGAGTTCCACTTAGAGAAGATAGGGGCCTGAGCTTTCCTGGCCCCCTTCGAATGCAGAAAGAAATTGGCTTCTAAATGTTTTAAACCTCATCGTTTGCAAAGATTCAGACAGCACTGTTATCTGACAAATACCTTCCTCACCAGCTCCTGCTCTAAACCAAGCACAATAATGATAGAAAGGCCTGTCTTAAATAAAGTGGAATGCATCTCTGCAGTGATTGAATGCAAACCTTGGCTATGTAAGCATTTTCAGAAGAAGGTCATTGTCTATGGAATTAATTTTCACTCTTGGCTCAACAATGCCTGTTGGCTGTCAGAGCTTGGTAAAAATCCCATCTGTTTAGTTAGGGACTGGCCTGATTGATAGTGAAGGACTGATAGGAGTTAAAGATAAACTCCTGTACCCAGGAATAAATTATTCAAGTGTCCTTAGCCCTAGATAGGAATTAAACATCAGTCTAGACATGCAATATAGAATAGAAAATGAAATTTCTCACCTCAATCTGGTTAAATAATAAAAGCTCGCATGTACTTACCGTACAAAACAAACTTTATTAACTTCGACTCTTTTGAATTATTCAGATTATTCTACCTAGACACAGGTCCAGGACATGTCAGGTACTAAAACTTAATTCTTTTACCCCTGTGTCTTAGCATTTTATTTACATTTCTTTTTTTTTTCTTTTCTTTTCTTTTTCGGAGCTGGGGACCGAACCCAGGGCCTTGTGCTCGCTAGGCAAGTGCTCTGCCGCTGAGCTAAATCCCCAACCTTGGATATTTTATGTATTTACATTTCTTTTGTGTCTTAGCATTTTATATTCAAGGATTTCTATCTTCTGGGATGATAGAAGTATTAGTCCAAGAAGTAATTAGTTCAGTCTTATTTTGTGTAGTTTTTATTTTCAAAAGACATAAAATTTATGTAGCTCACATTTAATTTTTACAAACTATTTAAATTCTATTTTGTTAAGTAGTAAAATAAATGCCTTCCCTCTCCTCCTTAAGAGTGTTGCCAGCATGCCTGGGTTCATCGTCATCCGTATTTTAAGCACATCTTATCTCACTTTACCAATGTACTCAACAGGTCTTTTAGGAATTTCTGCTCGAAAGAGATTTCAGGATGGAGTGTTAGTACTTCAGAGCAAATCTGAGGCTATATTTCCAAGAAAATTGAGTTCAACTAAAATCTGGCATGAAAGGAAATCATATTTTAAATTATAAACATTCAAAGATATATATCAAACATCAAAACTCATTTTAAAAACGTATTTAAAACTACTTGACTTTAAGGAGACTCTGCAATACATTAACATGACATTTGGAGGTTTATTTCCACCCCAAATCTATGAACCTACTAGAGCAAACAATGATATATTTGATCTTTTCAATATGTCCACATCAAGTACGGAACACCACTTAGTAGATATGGTAAAAATATATTTAGCTACCATTTATCACTCACCTATAAGGATCCTGAAAGCACTGAGAAAAAAAAGTAGGTGCGAAGATAGTTAAATGTAAAGTAAAAGTTAATAATTTCAATATACAAACAACTGAAGAAGGGAAAGCCAGTATACTTGGGCAAGATGTAGCTATTAATGCTGGCCTATCAGGTCTCAAACAGTAGAGCAGGAACAGGTATCAAACCTCAGGCAGTAGAATGGGACTGGGTAGCAAGCCTCTTTCTTCCATATGTTGGTTAACCTGCCTTTCACTTAAAAACAGCTCTGCCCTTTTCCCTTAAAGAAAAAGTTCCTTGGATTCCTCCATACCCAGCATGTTCTGTCACAGCTGTGTGCAACAGGCTTCCCTCTTCTATCTTGGCTTCTCCCCAGCATTTCTTTTAAACTTTTACTTGACCTTCGAGATTGTCTAGAGACTTATTCTGCCTCCTTGTCTCCTGCCAAAGCTGCTACATTTATACATTTAAACCTTCTTTAAAATAGCATCGCTCTGTTTTGACTTCAATTTATTCAAGGCTGTTGGAAGTTTTTAAAAATGAAATATTTAGATTACTTATTATAACACTTGGAATTGAGGAAGTAAGGTTTGAATTGAATTGAAATGAATAAGAGAACTAGTAAGGCATGTTACATGTATAATTTCATCATGGTTTAATGTAAACAATCGAATCATGGTTATGCATACATGTCTCTGTATGTTAAGTCCACATATGTGTGGGGTTGCACATGCCTGAGGGTGTGGATATGAATGAGGGACAGAAGACAAACTTGGACGTTGTTCTGTAGCTGCTGTTCACCCTTGGTTGTTTAGAGAAAGCTGTCACTGGCCTGGAACTCACCAACCAGGTAGGTGGAGAGTGAGTTCCAGTGATTCATCTGTCTCCATTCCCACTGCTGAGATTGCAAGCCGATGCCACCACAGGTATCTGGAGTTTTATAGATTTGTTCTGGGGTTCAAAGCAAGACCTTGTGCTTGCTAGGGAAGTGCTTTACAAACAGAAACATTCCCCTAGCCACGATTAACTTTTAAAATATGCTTTTAGGGGCTGAAGAGAACATTGGACCCTTTTGTAGAGGATTTGGGTTCAGTTTCTAGCACATACATTGGATGGTTTCTAACTGCCTTTAACTCTTAGTTCCAGGAAATCCAAAGCCCCTTTCTGTCCTCTTCGTGCAAATACTGCACATGCAGACAACAGTCATTTAAACTGCACATAAATTAAAATCAATTTCTTAAAATGCATTCTTATTTTTAATTGGCACATGGTAAGTAGTTGTATGTGTTTATTGGAGTCAGTGCTTGTCTGTTTACAATGGCTAGTAATCAGATTATGGCAGCTTCAATGTCTGTCACTTTTTTTCTTTTAAACTTGTTTTGGTTCTTTTTTAATTTCACGAGATGCACCCCAGTCATACTTATCTCCCCCTCCTATACCCCTCTACCTGCTCTCCACTCTTGCAACATAACTTGCAAAAGAGAGAAAAAATCCTCTTCATCTTGGAAGCAGTAGTATGTTACAATGTGTTTCACAGTATGCCCTTTTGTCCACACTTTGCTGCAAATGTTCCTTGCAATAACTTGTTGGTCTGGCATGAGGCTTCTGCTACTCTAGCTATACTGGACCTCACTGGGGCTTTTCTGGGATATCCAGCTGTTGCTCTGAATCATGGAGATCCTGTAGTTTTGGATCTGTAAGACCAGTTCCTTCATGCAGTCTAGCAACTCATCAATGGGGTAGATGTTGGGATGGACCAATCAGTTATCGTTTCTTCATATATATTTGGAATGCAGGTTGTGATTTAAACATGATAGCCTTATCTGTTTCCATTCTAGTTCTTACATAATTGACACAAAGACCTTTTAAATTTATTAATAAACTTTAAGCACTTGACTGGGCAGGTATTCATCTATTGTAGCCCTCTAAGATATCTACTTACCAGTCACAGGCCCCATCTTACTTGCAGTCTGAGTCTTGCCCTGTCTTACTCTGCTACTTATGTGTACTCATGGAGAATTTCTTGATGACCTGCTCATCATGACTCCTCTTGGAGTCTCTACCTTATGGCCACTTACTTCCCACCTCTCTCCCTTTTGGACCCACATTTGCATTCTCTGACTAGTCATAGGTTGATCAGCTTTTTTTTTTTTAAAAAAAACCAATCAGAAATAATTGAAGAATATTCTTTACACAAGATAGATACATTGGGACATTCAAGATCCTACTAGTTATTGTGAAGCATTCAGTTACTTGTCAAACATAGTTAGCTTAGAGTGCTACATGACATCAGTACACAAAATTTTAAGTTAAAAACAATAACTATATATTTATGTAGTACACTTTGATATACATTGCTTTAAGTTGCACTTTCCTGTTGACTAATAATGTTGAGCCACCACAACTGACTTAAACAAAAAATACGTGGGCAAAATTTTAAGACCTTTCATCAAAAAATGAATATAAATAATCACATTAAAAGTTACTCAAGGGGTTAGAGAGATGGCTCAGCTTTCAAGAGCATTTGTTGCTCAATGCACTCTTTGGATTTTTATAGGCATATACATCTTATACACTCATACATACAGGCAAAATACCTTCACACCAAATAAAAATAAACATTTTTAAAAGAAGTTTAAACAACAACTACTACTCAGCAACAACAGCAACAAAAGAAAGAAAAGAAAACAGTATAAGAAAATTAATTAAAGGAATGGCAGACAGAAAGGCAATCTTCCCAAAAATTGTTAACTGTGTTACAAGGATGCTTTATAGTTTGCAGTTTCTTGAGAATTCAGTTTAATTTTGGTGGTTAAATGGATTAGAGTCACATTGAGTTTTCTACATCCAGGAAATGATTGACAGTCAATTTTGGTCAACCAGTTCTCTCGTCCTAAGTGGGAGCAGTAGCACTTTCACTCACTCAGTGAGAAAGGTCGTCTATCTCTCTCTGTTTGAGCTGGCTCTGATCTGCTTTAGTGAGTATAAAACAGCAAAAGCAACATTGTGTGACTTTGGCACCATGGCATTGAGTTCCCCCACACCCCTACACACACATTTCACTGTTACAACCCAGCTGCCCTGTGTATAAGGTAAACCCATCGAGAATGCCTTATTCTGGATATTAGAAGGAGGGGAACATGAATTCATCCCAGTGGAGACCTTTAGGAGGCCTTCCTAGTCAATGCTGGGTTATTGTTTCAAGCTGCCAAGTGTCTATTGATTACCCACAAAACAACAGGTAAGTTACAGAGTAGAAATGAAGCTTCTCAGGAGTGTTGTACACACTGGATTCTGGTCAGGTAAAAACTAATGTGTTCAGTACTTTAAAGAAACAGGCTGAATCTAGTGTTGAAACACATGCATTTCAGGAAGCACAAGAGGAAGATTTTGGGTTTAAGCCCAGCTGACTCTCTATAGCAAGACTCTGTCTCAAATATCCAACTAGTCATGGATCTAGAAAAGACCATATTGAATGAAGAAACCCAGACCCAGAAAGACAAACATTGCAGGGTCTCCTTCATCTAATGCTCCTAGTTCCAAATCTTCAGATGTGAGTACATAATAGGAAGTAACTCCAGAAATCAGCAAAGTAAAAGTGGGCTATTTCTGTGGAGGATGGGGGCAGTGAAATAGAGATGTGAATAGCAGGGTACTTATGGTCTGATCAGGGAACTAAAAAATCAGGGCTCCTAAGGGAAGGGGGAAGTAGGTAAATACAGAAGGAGGGAGGAGGATGTAGGATGTGGTGATTTGAATAGGGGTAGATTCCATAGACTCATGTGCTAGAATACTTAGTCCACAGGGAGTGGCACTATTAGGAGGTATGACCTTGTTGCAATAGATATGTATTTGTTAGCGGAAACATGTCACTAGTGGTGGGCTTTGAGGTCTCAGAAACTCAAGCAAGTTTATTTCCTGCTGCCTATGGATCCAGATGTAGAACTCTCAGTTTCTTTTCCAGCACCATGTCTGTCTGAATGCTGCTATGTCTCCTGTTGTGATGATAATGAACTAAACCTCAGAAACTATATACCAGCCCCAGTTAAATGTTTCCCTTTATAAGAGTTGCCATAGTCATGGTATTTCTTCATAGCAATAGAAGCCAAACTAAGAAATAATATGTCTGAAAATGTTTTGAGGAATTATATTATTAACACATGGGCATTGGGGAAAATTTTCTGAACAGAACATGAATGGTTTATGCTCTAAGATCAAGAATAGACTAATGGGACCTCATAAAATTGCAAAGCTTCTGTAAGGCAAAGGACACTGTCATTAGGACAAAATAGCAATCAACAGATTGGGAAAAGATTGTTACCAATCCTATAACTGATAGAGGGGTAATATCCAATATATACAAAGAACTCAAGAAGTTAGACTCCAGAGAACGAAATAACCCTATCAAAAAATGGAGTACAGAGCTAAACAAAAAATTCTCAGCTGAGGAATATCAAATGGCTGAGGAGTGCATAAAGAAATGTTCAACATCCTGAGTCATCAGGGAAATGGAAATCAAAACAACCCTGAGATTTTACCTCACATCAGTCAGAATGACTAAGATAAAAAACTCAGGTGGCAAAGATGTTGGCGAGGATGTGAAGAGAAAGGAACCCTCCTCCATTGTTGGTGGGATTGCAAGCTGGTACAACCACTCTAGGAATCATTCTGGAGGTTTCTCAGAAAATTGGACATTGTACTACCTGAGGACCCAGCTATACCCAAATGATGCTCTAACATATAACAAGGACATATGCTCTTCTATGTATATAGCAGCCTTATTTATAATAGCCAGAAGCTGGAAAGAACCCAGATGCCCTTCAATAGAGGAATGGATGCAGAAAATGTGGTATATCTACACAATGGAGTACTACTCAGCTATCAAAAACAATGGCTTCATGAAATTCATAGGCAAATGGGTGGAACTAGGAAATATCATCCTGAGTGAGCTAACCCAATTACAAAAGACACACACATGGTATGCACTCACTGATAAGTGGATATTAGCCCCAAAGCTTGGATTACCCAAGATATAATCCATAGATCACATGAAACTCAAGAAGAAGGATGAACAAAGTGCAGATGCTTCAGTCCTTCTTATAAGAGGGAACAAAAATATTCACAGGAGGAGATATGGAGACAAAGTTTGGAGCAGAGACTGAAGGAACAGTCATTCAGTCTGGAGATCTAGCCCATACACATACAACCACCAAACCTAGGCAATATTGATGAAGCCAAGAAGTGCATGCTGAGAGGAGCCTGACATAGCTGTCTCCTGAGAGGCTCTGCCAGAACATGACAAATACAGAGGCAAATGCTAACAGCCAACCATTAAACTCAGAATGGAGCCTCCATTGGAGGAGTTAGAGAAAGGATCGAGCGAGCTGAAGGAGCTTACAACCACATAAGAACAACAATACCAACCAACCAGAACTCCCAGGGACTAGAACACCATCCAAAGAGTACACATGGACAGACCCATGGCTCCAGCTGCATATGTAGCAGAGGACGGCCTTGTTGGGCACCAGGGGGAGAAAGAAACCCTTGGTCCTGCCAAGGCTGGACACCCCAGTGTAGGGGAATGTCAGTGCAGGGAGGTGGGAAGTGGTGGGTGGTTGGGTAGGGGAAAGGGGATAACATTTAATATGTAAATAAAAAAATCCAATGAAACTCTTAAATTATAATATATATATATTTCTGTGTATAAATATATGTATACACTTTTAATGGACTTTTATCATCTTTGCAGATAATGTTCCCTCCAAAAGCCAGACACTACCTACCTAAAAATTCAATTCAAGGTACAGAAATCCTTCTTTGTTGTTGTTGGTTAAGTTGGTTAAAGAGACTTCCAAAACATATGCCCTATTGACATTGATTTTACTCTGAACATTGAAGGTAAATTCCCATTGCTAAAGAGACCATGAACTTCTGACATATCGACAGAAGCCCCTAAGTTGGTACTGACATGAATGCCACCAACCTGAGGACTAGCTTTCATAGTACCAGAAGGTGCCAGGCAGGCTTCCAAGAGAAAGAAGTGATCAAGAGTCTGACAAATGACCAGCATGGCATGACTACCCTTAGGGTGCAGTATTGGCACACATGCCTTGGTGGTAACAACAGCTCTCTAATCGGACTTAAGAACACTTCGAGAGGGAAATTATGTCTTGTACTGGAACCCTTGCCAAGTACACAGGGATAATAAATTCACAGATTTTGGAGGAGAGCCTACAACTACCACTTTAACTAAACCAGCGTAATCTCTAACTACACTCTAAACATTTGTCCTTATCCCTAAGATAAATGTCCTTATGCCTCGTCAAGGAAACTCCTCTTGGCAATAGAACAGAGACTGTTACAGAAAGCAGAGTTGTCATGCCCAGTTTCAATGGTTACAACTAAAAACAATTCCAGCACCTGTGGCTCAGGGAACAGTACAGAACTGTGTGTGGATTATAGTAAGATGCAGAGGATCTGGGTGTTTGTTGTGAGCCTGTCTCTTAGTAATGTCATGAACTACACACATGAAGACTCATCAGCATGATCTCTTAGACATGAGCTGAACAAACAAACAAACAAACAAAGAAAATAGACATGCCAAAGTGAAGGACGGGAAGGCTACAAGGCCACAAGCCTACCCAAGGAACTACAGGCAATTAAGGAATGCTTCAAGGTGGGAGAAACAATCAAACGGAATACCCAAATCCAACAGTAGGCATGAGAAACCCTTTCTGAGTTGTTTGTCAGGGTTGCCCAAGAGATTTCCTAAATACACAGCCTATTGTCTTTGCCCTTGGCTGTCCTTTAGCAGTAGTAACTTTCTCCCTTCTCTGACTGACCTTAAGGAACCTTCCAAATGTAGTGTCTTGTGACCAACATGGCTTATACACAGCATGAAATACACCTGAACAGAAAAAGATGCAAGATTTATTACTTTAAGCAATCCAGTGTTAGTTCTCAGGAACTAAGGTTAGTTCTTGTCCTAACCACAGGAGAAAATGGTTTTGTGATATGCTGTGAAAAAATACTGAAAGACTTAGATTGTACCAGATATACAACAGTACAAAGAACACGTTAAAAAATAGTCCTAAATTTTACTTTCCAAAATAATTCTATTTATGCAAATATTAAAATACTGGATGTTCTATACAGCCACCAAACTAGATAAGATGGATGAAGCAAAGAAGTGCAGGCGGACAGGAGCCGGATGTAGATCGCTCCTGAGAGACACAGCCAGAATACAGCAAATACAGAGGCGAATGCCAGCAGCAAACCACTGAACTGAGAACGGGACCCCCGTTGAAGGAATCAAAGAAAGAATTGGAAGAGCTTGAAGGGGCTCGAGACCCCATATGAACAACAATGCCAACCAACCAGAGCTTCCAGGGACTAAGCCACTACCCAAAGACTATACATGGACTGACCCTGGGCTCCAACCTCATAGGTAGCAATGAATAGCCTAGTAAGAGCACCAGTGGAAGGGGAAGCCCTTGGTCCTGCCAAGACTAAACCCCCAGTGAACAGGATTCTTGGGGGGGAGTGTGGTAATGGGGGAGGACGGGATGGGAACACCCATATAGAAGAGGAGGGAGTGGGGTTAGGGGGATGTTGGCCTGGAAACCGGGAAAGGAAATAACATTTGAAATGTAAGTAAGAAATACCCAATTTAATAAAGATGGAGAAAAAGAAAAGAAAAGAAAAGTACCATTCATATGGCAAAGCCACTTGAACTCAGAAAAAAAAATACTGGATGTTCTGAGAAACACAAGTCCATTGTGCTGTATAGAGAATTTATTAAATGGATTCTACAGTACAGAAATGAGCATGCTGTTTCTTTTGGGGAGGTTGAAAGCCTCTATCAGAGTTGATCCATAAATATTTGCTAATTAGATAAACGACTCTCTTGCCTTCGTTCACCTGCTAAACTCTCCAACATAGTCCATTCTGTACATTGTATAGAGATGTCACCAGTGATATTTTTAAGCAAATGCTATGAACTCTGCAGTCACTGTATATTTAAAACCTTTATACAGGCCCATTGTGAATTAGTGACTAGATTTTATAGGGAATCCAAGTAGCATCAGCAGAAAGTCATTTAGCATAAAATTATATTTTCCGCCCACTAGATAATTAGAGTGTGGTGCATGCAGGGCTGAGAGGGAGAGGAAATTATCTGTCAAGAATATCTTAAGGCATTTGGCAAAGGTCCAGTTTGGGATAAACCTAGGTAGCATCTTGTTATAAGCACTGCAAAAGTAATTTTCTTTCCGAAATTGAAAATAAATGTAATGTTCCTGAAGGGAAACATTTAGTAATAATCAAGTCAAAGCACAAGGATCTTGATTCCCTCCTGTGACCTTAGTCGCAATGTGTTAATAACCCTGCTTCTCCACTCCTAGCCGGAGCTCAGTTCAGAGCTTAGATTACTGGAGCCTATAGTTCCCGAGCTATCATTTCATGGTAGTCAGGGTTGAGCTGATGGACACTGCTAAATACCTTCTGTTTCAGAAATGTACAACTGACACTTGGTCTAATGAAGCCTTTTATAATAAAAGAATGAAATCACTTTAGTGTCAAGCACGGTGGCACGTGCCTGTAATTTCAACACGTGGGAGGCTGATGTAGGAAAATTGGGATTTCAAGGCCGGCTTGGCCTATGGTGAGACCTTGAATGGAAATAGTAAAATCAACAAATGATATCCAAAATAAACCACAAAAAGAAAATATTTTAATGGGTTATGTTAATGTCAAATTCTGACCGATATACTTTTTATTTACTTATTATGGTTATTTAGATATTTGAACTGAAACAAAAAAATATATATTAACATTTGATACACAATTGTTTTTGCAAAAGTAGGCAATGCCAATAATCAATGATTATAATTTCAAAATGAGTATGTTAGGCATCCAGAAAATTCAGCCCCATTATAAGCCTTTTTAAGTTCACACAGTTGTTGGCAATTTTATTGAAACCTCATAGTTTCCTGTTGATAAAAGTTCTGCACCATCCCAAATCACCATCTAGTGTTTTATGTAATTTTTAATGAGAAACGGGGTGTACTTAAACAAGGGCTGGCTTAACAGTCACCATAAACTCTCTTTTCTCCATTGGTTGCATCTTGAGTACCCTGTCCTGTTTTGGGCAGCCCCACACCAGCAGCATGAGATTATTTTTTCCATCTTTCTCTCTGTGAAAGGATCTCTCCATAGCCTTCTTGACAAGTAGTCTTCCAGCTGAGATTATTTTCATAGACAGAGAAGCAAAAGAAGGAATTAATTCCTCACAGGACGAGACATGTCACTGTTTGACAAGTTTAATTTGCACTGGGTTTTCTCACCAGGAGTCCTGGCTCTGCCTGACCGGGCAGGCTCTTCTTCTCTGATGCAGCCCTTCAAATGTGTCAGTGCTACAGCACAAGAAGTGTCTGCTCTCAGAGAGATCACTGGCTTCAGTGTGCAGCTGAAAGCAGGCAGAGTTGAGGAAATTGGGAACGGAATCAGACTGACAGGAAAGAAAGAAAATAAGCAACCGTTTCTGCCTTTCCTTTCTCGGGGTGACAAGTTTATTCCCTTTGTGAGTTGTGTACATGGTAAAGATGATAATTAAGCTAGTCAACCATTTGGGAAATAATTTCTAAATTGTATTCCTACTATAAGCATTACCCAAATTGGCTGGAGGTGAATTAAAGACTTAAGAAGAAGAATAAGACTATTAAAGTACTAGAAGACTTATAGTGTACACATACACACGTGGAACATACATAAATTATATATACATATATATGATATAGTATAGGTATGTAGTACAGATGTGCATATACCAACATATATACAAATGTACACTTTTTATTCTTAGGGAGGCAAAGCCTATTTTTGTATTTATACATAAGAAAAATTGTTAGATGTGCTCATTTAAAAAACCAGACTCTTTCCACACTTGAGGAAGTCAAGACTTCATTTCTGTTAAATTACCCCAATTCCAGGCTTATCAATACTCATCTCCTCCCTTCATTGGAGCTAGAATAGCTTAATGACAGCTAGAAAATGAGATGGGCTGGGGTGGAGTATGAGAGATGAAGGAATGCGAATGTCCTGTCTTTAATTTCCCAGAACTTTCTCACATGGCCACTCCTATATCTAAAGCCATGGATGGTCTTTGCAGTGAAGTAGCTCTCAGAGGCATCTCTGTGAGTGAGTAACACATGCAGGGTGAGGGAACCAGGCTTCACTACCTGGATACACAGTAACCCAGCTCCTCTGGGCTGCTACCCTTCTCTTCTCCATGGTGCTGCCATAGACAGCTCTGAACTGAAACAGCTCAGACAGCTTTTCTCTGCTGAAAAGCCCTTATTCATGGTGGCAGGGACAGCTCATATTTCTGACACTTTCCCCACTGTCTTTTCTTTTCCCTCCTGCACTTTACTGCTTCCTACCTTAAGATGTAAGACGAAGAGTAATGAGGAAGTTCTTAACACCTACACTGAGAGCCTCCTCATGCATATGTACACATACTAGCACACATGTATGCACATGTACACGTGTGAACACACACACACACACACACACACATACACACACACACACACGTGGATATGGTCTGTTTGAACAAAGAAACCTGAACCACATTGTTTTCAAAAACCCTAAGCTTCGTTCTTTGTAAGAAAATAAAGATTTTGTGATTATCTTCAATATACGTCTTTTCAAATGAAGATATAGGAAGGGAACCCAACGTGTTCACTGTGGCTGTGTGGCTGTTCCTGGGAAGAGAGAATTGAGAATCCTGGGTCACTTTTTTTTTTCATTTTGTAACTGGTGGCTTTAAATGTGTGTGTGTGTGTGTGTGTGTGTGTGTGTGTGTGTGTGTGTGTGTGTGTACATATTCTTAAAGTTATTTCTACTAGTTTGGGATGAAATGGAAAATTCAGAAAAGAAATATTCCAGCAAAAGAATAGTCACAACAGCCAAATACCTAGTCACAATGAAACAAAAACTGTAAAAGATGCTTGCCCACCTGATTCTACTTCCTCCTCCAACTCACACATAAGCAGAAGATAACATCCGAGGAACTCTAATAGGGACCTGTGAGCAGTTCAGTTCCCAGGACATTCTTTAAGTTCCCTTCCCTCATACGTAGAGAAGCTCTGCTTTTCATTTTCATCTAGCCCTGAGTGCTGCACTAGTGGTATCTCAATTCTAACCTAAAGGGAAGCTTTTGTGAGGACAGGATTATATATTTACAATTAAGTCTTCAACAACTCTGAATCTTCCAACCTTAATTGAGAACAGGAAAGAAAATGAGTCAACAGCATGCACTGGGTCCTTGAGCAAAGTTTCGTATCTTGGAAAGCAGACAGGAGAACACGGAACTGTGCCAGATTCTGTACTGACAGAATAAGTAAGGTAATGCGACAGAGGTAGGAGATGGAGATCAGTGGGCCCCATCAAGGGCGTAAGTGGAAGTAAGAATATTGAAAGTCACCGCAAAAGAAAACAGAAAAGCAAGACGATGAGGGTGAGAACACACAAAGAATATTGCAAAATGTAATTTGAGTTGGAAGAGATGAGGAGAAAAAGAAAGAAAAAAATGGTGAGCTTCTATGAAGCAAGCTTGGAGGAAGAGATTTACTTGTTACAATGAAAATAATGAAGACAAAATAGTTGTGATGTATGAAGAATTGACTAGAACCTAAACAAACTTTTGTGCGTGTGTGTGTGTGTGTGTGTGTGTGTGTGTGTGTGTGTGTGTGTGTGTTACTCACTGTGGGAACTTTCTGAATGCCAGCCTTAGACTGCTCAGCCATCTTGACTTGCTCCCCTTGGACCTTTCAAACAGTTTTTGATAGGCAGGGGAGCATGGGTCCTAAGCTTCTATATTTGGAGCAAGCTCTGGTTAAGTGATTCTGAGGTTTTGGTTCTTCTGTGTGGGCCTGGAAAAGCAAGGGACAAGATGACAAGTGAACTTTGGAAGCAAAGGAAAGAACTTGAGAGAATATTTCAGTTAAGGTATGTGCCGGCATGGAAGCCAAAACAGGAGAGGGAATTTGTGCGAACTGGCTTTCAGCTCTCTAAGTAGGAGTGAGCTCATCTGTTGAGAATGAGATCCTGGAGGAATCCAGGCATGAAAGAGGTAGGGAAGTCTTGGATAACTGTCATGAGACGCTTATTAGGAGATCAAGAAGAGATGAACTGCTTTTTTGGTGAGGTGCATTAATTAAACCATGGGATGAAGTGTGGGCTTTAGGAAAAGGAAGTAAAGATGATTTTCCCCAATTAAAATTAATGAGATAACTTTTACCTGCACTAGCCACAATGTGCTTGCTAATGACTGCTTCAGAAGGCCCAGGAATGCAGCTCACCCCATCACCTACATATTTCAAGCAGCCACAACTTGGATTTAACTCAGTTTTCTAAACCTTGTCTTCTTACTCAGTGTTCAGAAAGTGAATTAAAAAAATACAACCTCTAGTTGTAATGAGGCTGCCCCAAGACAAGAAACATGTAGAAAAAGTGAACGCTCTTGGATTGCTTAATGTATGGGTGGTTTTCAGTTTACCTAAGTTAATATTTCCACAAGTAATTATTCTAGTTGGCATCCACCCAGGATTTGGGGCAGACATTAATCCTTTGGAAGCAAATGTTGTGGGAACCCCTAAGGACCTAAAGACCTCCTGAATGTGGTACAGGTTTGTCTCCTCTTAAAACTGCTTCCCTTCTGTTCCTTTGTCATGTGTCCCTAAGGCAGTGATTCACTGGTGGCTGGGACCTTGGGATTTGGTTTTAAGTGTGAAATAAAAATATGTTTTAAAAGCAAACCTCTTGTATGTGTTAGTGTGTACAAATAGCATGCGAAAAGGAGAGAAGAAATCTCAGAGATCTGTTAAGGCGTCCGTCCTTCAGTGCCTTGTAGTATTCACAGACTACTGCAGGAAGAAAGCAGGCAGATGGACTGGCTGAGAACAGGCAGGCCTCAGACATGGCTCTACTGTGCCTGGATCTGTTCCAGCTGTAACTCCAGCTTCCCGAGGCTGATACAGATTTTGGCCTCCTCCTAGTAGTGGTGTTAAGGACTATGAACATCCCAGTCTTCTGACTATTTATCCTGGGTTAACTCCTCAAGGTCTTCTGCAGCCTTCTCCGAGGTTGTTTTCCTCTTCACTAAATGGCCCAGCCCTTCACCTCTCTCTTTTATGCTTCTTTACATATCATATCTCCTGCATTAAACCTTCACATGACACCTAGCTTACTTTGCTAATACCCCACAGCCTCTAATTTTTGCTTTAAGGAGCCATTCGCATGACTGTTGTTTTAAAATCAAAACACAAATTCAATTAGATACTTAGATCACGCTAAAAGCCATGGTGTTTCTGATGCCTCCTTTCCAGTTCTGGAGCTCAGCGAGCATTGTGCCAACCCAGGCTTTTCCATGCTTACCCTGTCTTTGGTTTTAACTGCATGAGGGCATGGGATAAAGGTCGAAAAGGATCTTTGCGAGAAGGCCAATCAGGACTCCATAATACAGTCTTGATGAGTTAGACCTCGTGCTCACAAGCTGGAATGAAGTGCATTAAACTTTACAGAGATAGTTCCCACATTCTTGAATCACAGAGACTAGAAAAAAGGCAAGGGTTATACATTTAAGGTAGTAACATACAGGAAAAAAATAATTCGGGCCTTTAAAGTTCTGTCTCTATGCAGCTAAGTCAGTCAATGCATTTTAACAGACGAGATGAATTTTACATAGAGCTTATGAGAAAGAGACTTTGTAAATGTAGAATTGGCAGCAGGGCTGGGGTTGATGTTACTAGAATCATATGGTGGGAAGTTTTAGAATAATTCTCAGAACTTAGTTCCAGAAGTTTTCTTTCCTAACAGATTCAATAAAGATTTCCGGCTCACTTCAGGCTTTTACCTACCATGATGCTGCCTCTTGGTGACCTACCGTGGGGCTGTGTCAGTCTTCAGCACAGTGCATAAAATGTTGATATCTAATTAAAAAAGAAACAAAAAACAAAAGTCTTGGTCTGTCTTACTTACTTTATTTGAAGGGTTCTTTATGTATCCCAGGCTAGACTTGAAATCACACCATACACCACACTGGCCTTGGATACACAGTCCTCCCAAGGTAGTCACCTGCATGCTAGGGCTATAGGCTTAAGAAACACACCTGGCTCTTTGCCTTCTTTTTCAGCCAGCTACAGTTTCTCCTCTCTAGCAATCAGTGTTTTTCTCATGGTATTAAAAAGGTAACTTTAAAAAAATATAATAGAGGGAGCATTTAAATTAAACCGAAATGAAATGCCAAGATATAATTGGCAAGACATGTTCCGAATATAACTTGAGTATTTAAAGTTCACAGCATGCACTTTTAAGTACATGGCACATGTTTTCCCCCTATTGTGAAAATAATGTGTTTGACAAGAATAAAAAGATCCAGTAATTATCTGCTAAATGCCAAAAATTTACAATATTTATCTTATATGCTGTGGTGAAGAGACTCCGTCTGGGTTTACTCATGTAGAAACCAAGCAGTCACAGAAAATTTAAAAAGCAGTCTGTTTTCAAGCAGAAAACAGTACAAAACATTTGCTGATTCTGTTTCTTCTGTGAAATGTATGTATTTTCTGTGCTGAGGAGGTGCTTGCCTCTGTCCTGCACAAAGGCAGGACATGTGTACATTCTCTAATCTCGTTCATACTGTGATATGACCTTTGGTTAACTGGAAAACAAAACACAGTAAGAGGAAAGGCCAAATTATTCTCACTGCTCTGGTTACTTTTCTTTGTTGTTTTCAGACATTTAGCTTTAATGAAATTAGCATGTCAAGGGCAGTTAAAGATTGTAATAGCCAAAAAAAAAAAATTGCTGTGACCCAAATCTAACAGAAATATTCCAATTATTTGAGTAGAGTCAACATGTAAGTTTCTTGTTTGTTTGTTTGCTCATTTGTTTTCTGTAATCTTAACTATTTTAGCATTAAACAGCCAGGGACTGAATTTGTTCTTTGAGAATTACTTTCTGACCTATGAGCATGGCTATTTTCAACCAAGCAGAGAGTAATGAGATCTTCGCCTTGGTGAGAACACTTCAACTTGTCTCTATTCTTACCCGTGAATGCTACCCTTTGCACCTTATAATGGTGGGAGACAGTTATTCTCAGTAGCAACTGTAAATACCAAGTTAAGGAGCCATATGGATCGGGTCCATTTTTTTTTCCCTTCCTCTTTCTTTGGTCATCCCCAAACGTATCTGGGAAGGAAATTTCAAAGTGGAAATTCTATTTTTGCTTGCTTGTGTAGCCCACGCTAGCATTTGTTCCTACAGCTGTTCTACATTCACACAGAGAGAGAAGGTAGCTGAAACCCGCTCCCACCACTAATGATGACAATGTAAAAAAACTGTCTTCGTTCCCTGTAACACTTTTAGCAGATGCGTCCAGATAACCATCCCACGACCACTGGGAACATGTGGCCTGACACTGTCTTTTAATGAGCTTTCCCAAAAGTTGCTTCTACTTCTCTAGGACAAAGAGGGCGGGTGTCAGGAAAATGCTAATTATATAAAGATATTTTCTGGCTAACCATTAAAGAAGTCTTGTTAATGATGGCCTCAAAGAGGTATAAGCATCAATTAAAAGGCAAATGCAATTATTTTACTGACAACTTAGGAAGCCAAAAATGACGCCCTTTGTGAAGCTGTAATGTTTGGACATGAACAAACCATTTCAAACTGCACATTCGTTTTATCGTTTAGTACTTACCGGAGGATAAATGTTAATGGGAATATGAAGAATGTGGAGTAAGGGATTACAGTAATTTACCAAGTAGTGTTGACTTCAGTCAGTTTTACAACTAGAATTTGCTGAAACACCTACAATTATTTATACATAGCAAATACTTGTTGGGGTGGTAATCAATAAAACATCCCGTCTCCTAGAAGCTTTTAAAAAATACCAAGCAAAAATTGAAACCCAACTCCATTAATGAACTCAACTGCACTGAATTTTATTTCTATTGAATGTATAAATTCCCTCAAGCAGTTAATTTTCAACATTTATTCACTGTAATATTGTTGTCAAAATCAATTTAAGTCAGCATTTTTCTACATATGTGACCTGGTACAAGAGAGAGCCTGCCTGCTTGCCTGGAAGTGTATGCATGCCTTGATGTAGTGCTTTAAATGTTATCAAGTTAATTAACATGCTTAGCAACTGAGCTGTAACTGAGTGAGCAATGAAATGAACCATACTTCATAACAGCACTGTGGGAAAACACCTAAAGAATTCTGTAGGTATCTGGACCAGGATAATTATGTTTTAATACAGTGATTTTTTAAAAATTTATTTTATTTTATTTTTATTGGATATTTTTTATTTACATTTCGAATGTTATTCCCTTTCCCCATTTCTGATCCATAAGCCCCCTATTCTATCCCCCTCCCCTCCTTCTATAAGGGTGTTCCCCTTCCCCAACCACACCCCCCTTCCTGCTTCCCCACCCTGACATTCCCCTACACTGGGGGGGGGGTCTAGCCTTCTCAAGACCAAGGGCTTCTTCTCTCATTGGTGCCCAACAAGGCCATTCTCAGCTACCTATGCAGCTAGAACCATGGGTCTGTCCATGGGTTTTGGTCCCTGGGAGCTCTGGTTGGTTGGTATTGTTGTTCTTATGGGGTTGCAAGCCCCTTCCGCTCCTTTAATCCTTTCTCTAATTCCCCAAACTGGGATCCCGTTCTGAGTTCAGTGGTTTGCTGCTAGTATTCACCTCTGTATTTGTCATGCTCTGGCAGAACCTCTCAGGAGACAGCTATATCAGGCTCCTGTCAGCATGCACTTCTTGGCTTCATCAATATTGTCTAGTTTTGGTGGCTGTATATATATGGGCTAGGTCCCCTGGTTGGGCAGGCTCTGAATGACCATTCCTTCAGTCTCTGCTCCAAACGTTGTCTCCATATCCCCTCCTAAGAATCTTTTTGTTCCACATTTAAGAAGAACTGAAGCATCTGCATTTTGGTCATCAGTCTTCTTGAGCTTCATGTGGTCTGTGGAATGTATCTTGGGTAATTCAAGCTTTTCGGCTAATTTATCAGTGAATGCATGAATGCATACCATGTTTTTTTTTTTTTTTTTTTTGTGATTGGGCTACCTCACTCAGGATATTTTCTAGTACCATCCATTTGCCTAAGAATTTCATGAAGCCATTGTTTTTGATAGCTGAGTAGTACTCTCTTGTGTAGATATACCACATTTTCTGTATCCATTCCTCTGTTGAAGGGTCTCTGGGTTCTTTCCAGCTTCTGGCTATTATAAATAAGGCTGCTACGAACATTGCAATTCCACCAATAATGGAGAAGTGCTCCTTTTTCTTCACATCCTCTCCAGCATCTCTTGTCATCTGGTCCTGGGCTTTTTTTTTTTTTGGTTGTGAGACATCTAATAAGTGCTTCTATTTCTTTGAGAGTTATGGGACTGTTTAGATGGTTTATCTGATCCTGATTTAACTTTGGTATTTGGTATCTGTCTAGAAAATTTTCCATTTCATCCAGATTTTCTAGTTTTATGAAATAAAGGCTTTTGTAGTAGAACCTGATGATTCATCTATCTTGTTGATTTTCTCAAGGAGCCAGCTCCTGGTTTTGTTGATTCTTTGTATAGTCTTTTTGCTTCTAAGTGATTGATATCATCCCTGAGTTTGATTATTTCCTGCCATCTACTCCTTCTTCTTTTTGTTCTAGAGCTTTTAAGTGTGCTATCAAACTGTTAATGTACACTGTCTTTAGTTTCTTTTTGGAGTCACTCAGAGCTATGAGTTTTCCTCTTAGCCCTGCTTTCATTGTGTCCCATAAATTTGGGTATGTGTTGCCTTCATATTCATTAAATTCTAAAAAGTCTTTAATTTCTTTCTTTATTTCTTCCTTGACCAAGTTGTCATTGAGTAGAGCACTGTTCAGCTTCCATGTGTAAGTGGGCTTTCTGTCGGTTTTGTTGTTATTGAATACCAGCCTCAGTCCCTGGTGATCTGATAAGGGTGCATAGGATTATTTCAATCTTCTTGTATCTGTTGAGGCCTGTTTTGTGACTGATTATATGGTCAATTTTGGAGAAGGTACAATAAGGTGCTGAGAAGAAGGTATATTCTTTTGTTTTAGCATGAAATGTTCTATAAATATCTGTCAAATCCATTTGGTTCATAACTTCTGTTAGTTTCTCTATGTCTCTGTTTAGTTTCTGTTTCCATGATCTGTCCACTGATGAGAGTTGGGTCTTGAAATCTTCCACTGTTACTGTGTGAGGTACGATGTGTACTTTGAACTTTAGTAAGGTTTCTTTTATGAATGTAGGTGCCTTTTTATTTGGAGCATAGAAATTCAGGATTGAGAGTTCATCTTGGCAGATTTTTCCTTTGATAAATATAAAGTGTCCTTCCTTATCTTTTTTGATAACTTTTGGTTGAAATTTGATTTTATTTGATATTAGGATGGCTACTCCGGTTTGTATCTTGGGACCATTTGCTTGGAAAATTGTTTTCCAAGTTTTTACTATGAGTTAGTGTCTATCTTTGTCACTGAGGTGTGTTTCCTGTATGCAGCAAAATGCTGGGTCCTGTTTACGTATCCAGTCTGTTAGTCTATGACATTTTATGGGGGGAATTGAGTCCATTGATATTAAAAGATATTAAAGAATAGTGATTGTTGTTTACTGTTATTTTTGTTATTAGAGATGGAATTATGTTTGTGTGTCTCTCTTCTTTTGGTTTCATTGCAAGATTACTTTCTTGTTTTTTTCTAGTGTGTAGTTTCCCTTTTTGTGTTAGAGTTTCCCCTCTGTTATCCTTTGTAGGGCTGAATTTGTAGAAAGACATTGTGTAAATTTAGTTCTGTCATGGACTCTCTTGGTTTTCCATCCATGTAAATTGAGAGTTTTGGTGGATATAGTAGCCTGGGCTGGCATTTGTGTTCTCTTAGGATCTATATGATATTTGCCCAGGATCTTCTGGCTTTCATAGTCTCTTGAGAAGTCTGTTCTAATTGTGATGGGTTTGCCTTTATATGTCACTTGACCTTTTTCCCTTACTGCTTTTAATATTCTTTCTTTGTTTTGTGCTTTTGATGTTTGGACTATTATGTGATGAGAGGAATTTCTTTTCTGGCCCAATCTATTTGGAGTTCTGTAGGCTTCTTGTTTGTTTATGGGCAGCTCTTTTTTTTAGGTTAGGGAAGTTTTCTTCTATAATTTTGTGGAAGATACTTACTGGCCCTGTAATTTGGGAGTCTTCACTCTCTTCTATACCTATTTTTCTTAGGTTTGATCATTGTGTCCTGGATTTCCTAGATGTTTTGTGTTAGGAGCTTTTTGTGTTTTACATTATCTTTGACTGTTGTATCAATGTTTTCTATGGTATCTTCTGCCCCTGAGATTCTCTCTTCTATTTATTATATTCTGTCAGTGATGCTTGCATCTATGATTCCTGGTCTCTTTTTTAGGTTTTCTATCTCCGGTGTTGTCTCCCTTTGTCATTTCTTTATTTTTTCTATTTCCATTTTTAAATTTTGGATGGTTTTGTTCAATTTCTTCACCTGGTTGTGTTTTCTTGTAATTTTTTAAGGGATTTTTGTGTTTCCTCTTAAAGGCTTCTATTTGTTTACCTGTGTTGTCCTGTATTTCTTTAAGGGAGTTATTTATGTCCTTCTTAAATTTCTTTATCATCATCATGAGATGTGATTTTTATATCCCAATCTTGCTTTTCCAGTGTGTTTGGATATCCAGTATTTGATTTGGTGGGAGAACTGGGCTCTGATGATGCCAAGTAGTCTTGGTTTCTGTTGCTTAGGTTCCTGCACTTGCCTCTAGTCATCTGGTTATCTCTGGTATTAGCTTGTTTTGATTTCTCTGACAGTGGCTTGACCTCCTGTAAGCCTGTGTGTCAGTGCTCCTGTAGACCTGTTTTCTTTCAGCTGGATCTGGGAACAGAGAGCTGCTCCCTGGTTTGTGTGTCCTGTTGGTTTTCCTCTGCTCTTAGGTTTTGTCAGAGCTCCAGGCAGTATCAATGTTTTCTGGCTTTCAGCTCTGGGCTCTGGCAGTAATTGGAAGAGTCCTGCCCTGACTGCTCCTAGGTTCCTGTATCCAAAGGTCACTATGTAGGTTCCTCTTGGGCCAGGAATATGAGCAGAAGTGGTGGTGTCTCCTGAGTACTCAGGATTGTCTGTACTTCTGAGAGTTCAGCTCTCTCCCCCATGGGATTTGGGTACAGAGATCTGTGGGAGCCATTCAGCTCCAGGTGCAGGCAGAAACGGAAAGTGTCCTGTCTCTGCCTTTGCGTGTCCTGAGGCTACCAGGTGGGTTGCTTAGAGCAGAAGTATTGGTCTTACCTCTGCTTTCAGATGTGTCAGCACCAGCTTCGGGGAAAAAAAAAAGACATACAGATGTGTCAGCACTCTAGGTGACTGGCTTTCAACTCTGGACTCAGGCAGAAACCAGAAGGGTCCTGCCCCTGAGTGCTCCTAGGATCCTGTGCCCTCTACAGAGGGCACTAGGCAGGTTCCTTTTGGGCCAGGGAAATGGGCAGAAGTAGTTGTCTTCTGTTGAGCTCTCAGGGTTGCCCACACTTCTGCGAGTCCATCTCTCCCCTGTATTTGGGTACAGAGAATTGTGGGACTGGTTCGGTTCTGGCCTCAGGCAGAAACCAGAAGCTCAACTACTACAGTGATTTTTAAGTATGCTAAAAAATTGTAGAAATTAAAAAAAAAAGAAATGAAACTATTGAGAAAAATCTAAGGATATCTTTATTTGTAGCTTTTCAATGATCCCCCCCCCACTTGATAGATAGCATTTGATAGATCTCTGAGAGATTTTATCTAAAAAAAATTAATTAAAATTTTTTCGGTTACCTACAGAGATAATTAGGATTGCTTGTATGGGCCCTGGTCAATTCTTTACTGAAACAAGGGCTACCTAGCAAAGGCAATAAAACTAAAGAAAAGGACTTTCCCTTTACCGGAGTGACTTCTGTGTGTGTGTGTGTGTGTGTGTGTGTGTGTGTGTGTGTGTGTGCATGTGTGTAGCGGTTGATATCAGCTGTTAGCCTCTGTTGTTTTTCTACCATATTTTTTGAGGTAGGCTCTCTCATTGAACTTGGAGCTCACTGGCTTGCTTAGACTGACTGGCCAGAAAGCTCCAGGGATCCTTTTGTCTCTGGCTCCCCAGTTCTGGGATTATAGATAGGCAAAACCACATCCAGCTGTTTTTACATGGCTTCTGGGTTTAAACATAAGTCCTTATGTCTGCATGAACATCACTTTACTCATGGAACTACCTCTCCATTGCCTTCAACTATTATTTTTATATTCCCTTTGGCAAGCACAACTTGCTATTTACCAAAGAATAAAGACTGTGGGTGTTCATATGTTTTGTAAAGAATGAGCCTGTGACCAATACCTTAAGCAAATAATCATTATTATTCTCATTAAAAGGTTTTCTCCTGTTATTTCTTAGCTGTCTAACTCCTTGTCTATGTTTACAACAGGAAGATATTCTGGTTTCTTGTTTGGTTATTTCTTTCCTCTCCTGTAATGATGACTCATTAGCTCATCCTAAACATTCTCAAATATACCTGGAACTTTTCCGATATTTCTCTCTCCTTGTTTAAATGCTGCAAGAACCTTCAAATCTTTCTATAGAATGCAGTTTCCATGACCCTTCACTCCACCAAGAGTAACATGTAGTCCAGACACTAGGAATTTCCAGTAACTTTAGAAGGACACAGACTTGATTTACTATTGTTTTTGGAAACATTTTGTCATGGGAAGAAAGAATCTGAGAGTGGTTTTAGAGAAACAAGTTGATAATAATTTTGGGAACCTGAATGACAAGGAAAATGTGAGATTGACTCTGCACCAAATTGTTGGAGTCTGTTACCTGTATGCAAATAAAGGAAGAAAATAGGGAGATGTGTGGGAAGATGGAAATGGGAAAGAGATGTGAACAAAGAGTACTGAGAAAAGAGGGAGGACATTGGCTTCTACACAAGGCTCCTCCTAAAAGAAGGCACATGGAGAGGAGCAAGACTAGTAGCTGCCCAATACTGAGCTCTGTCTTGGAGACACAGACCTCTTTGCTATCAGATTCTAGTTATCCCACCATGGTAAAGGAACTTGAAATGAGTCATAAATTGTCTATGTGTTTCATGTCTGTTATTACCCTTTTTCTTGTTTTTGTAGAAACCTATTTTAGGATTTGAGATTTTTCAAGGACAAGAAACACATCTGTTATGCTTTCTTGGCATGAAACCTAACACAGTAAATGAGGGTGTTAAATAAATATTACGAGAAAAGAATAAAATGGAAGACGAATTGCAAAGACAATCTCACCTTTGAACTACTTACCGTTAAATTTTCTTTATGATACTAGATAGCAAATACTAGTATATTTTCTATAAATTTCTGAATCTAATCAATATTCACAAATATATTTTGTTTTCTTCTTTCGTACCTCAGCCTAGCTGGTGCATGTTGAACCTGAAGGGCAGATATTTTAAGTGAATTCTTCACTTTGTAGAAAGATTTCTGACTGACTTTGGCAAGCTAAAATAATAAATGTACTAAAATTCTCTGGGGATAAAGAAACAATAATTTGTTTTGCAAAGAAAAACATTCAAAGGATAATGCAAAAAGAGTTAGCTATACACAGATATTCACTAAAATATATTGTTTTGCCAGAGGAAGTCATAAAACTATAGCATCTGGAGACAGCGAACACTGTCTAGTGCAGTCTCTGGCATCCACACTCAAACAACCTAAGACAAAAAACAGGTTAGAAGAGGTACCTAAAACAAGCAGATAACAAGTTAGACAGAGAGGGGTTCCTTCTAAGTCTTATACCTCCCAATTTACTACTCACAGAATGGTGTGATGTGAAGAGAATCACATTGTAATGGAAAATTATAAATGGTCTACTTTGATCTCAGTGATTATAAGAGACAGGAAAAAATAAAGAGAACTTGACCAGGACCCATAAAAAGCAGTAGATTAAAAGTTCAGGTGATGGAATTAAAAGAGTTTCTTGGATCATAATTATTAAGCTTTCAGAGGAAACATAGCTTCAGGCAAAATGGCTTACAAAGGAATGGTAACTAGATGTATTCTGTTCCCCAGAGTCAGAGTTAAGATCGTAACAGTTGTGGTACCTGCTAGTTATGAAGAAATTTCTCCCTAGACACGTAAGAACTGATTGGAGACATAACATTCTGTGACTAATATTTGATATAAAAATATGTAAATATTTAGATCATGGATGACATCAAAACTTTTGTTCAATATTGTTGGGCTATCAAACCTAATTTTTGATGGATTTATCTGAAATATAAAATAAACTCTATGTATTTAGTCTTTATTTCTGCTTTAGTCACAAAGATCCTGAATATCTTATAATTTCACAAGTAAAAAGGGTTATAGGAATCTCTCCTATATTTGATTTTGTACAAAGTTTGTAAAACCCTTACAATTTCTTGCGTGATAGGAGTGTCTTTGTACCTAAACTCTTTGACCTCAGTTGAGTTATGCTAATGGGATGTATTGGGGTAAGTCCTGACATTAGCTTCACTAGAAAGACAAGGTCATTGGAGAACCGGTCACTTGGAACAGTCTCTCCAGATAGCAAGGTAACAAGTAATTGCTAGCATTCTGTCTAAGCTCTGCTCCACAGTTACCTGGCAACAGCCAGGTATGCCTGACTCATTTTAAAAGGGGCTGCTTGCCCCCTCCTTCTACCTTGCTCTTTTACCTTCTTGTTCCCACTCTGTCCTCTTACTCCCTTGCTCTCTTTCCCTATTTCCCTCCCTCTCTCTCTCCAAATGCTCATGGCTGGCCTCTCCTCCTCCTCCTTCTCCTCCTCCTCTTCCTCCTCCTCCTCCTTCTCCTCCTCCTCTTCCTCCTCTTCCTTCTCCTCCTCCTCCTCTTCCTCCTCCTCCTCTTCCTCCTCCTCCTCTTCCTTCTCCTCCTCCTCCTCCTCCTTCTCTCCCTCTCTCCCTTTCTCAGTCTCTACTACCCTCTCAACTTCCCTCCCCATGCCCTGAATAAACTCAATTCTCTACTATTCCATTACCATTGTGTGGCTGGTCCCTTAGGGGGAAGGGATGCCTTAGCATAGGCTCAGGGAGGCACCCTCTTACCTCACACTTTACTACACATCCACCAAACATATTCCTTCTCTCCTTATCTTTTTGTAAAACATGACAGTGATAGGATGATAAAAAGCAAGATCTACAAAACTCCTGGGACAAGAAAAGAAAACCATAATCAAAGATATTTGAGAATATCTTCTTTAGGTATTTGTTATTGGTGAAAGCATGGAAATTCCATGCCCTTGCAACGGGCCTTTCCTACAGGCTGTACCTTATATACACATCTCTTCTATCTGCTTATCTTTATCCTTTGTGGTATTCATAAAATGTAAGTAAAGGGTTGTGTGTTTTTGTGTATGTGTATGTGTGTGTATGTATGTGGTCTATATGTGTGTGTATGTGCATGTGTGTTATTCTAACAAGCTAATCAAACCTGAAGAGAAGTTTGTAGCAATCTTAATGTGTAGAGTTGATGAGCATCTGGGATGGACATTAGTTTGTCATGTGTACTGCAGGATAGCCTTGAGGGTCTGCTCTTTAAACCCTGGGATCTGAGGCCAATTCCAGGTAGAAAAATCAGAACTGAATTGTGGAAGGGGAAACACAGGATCAGAATATATTGTATGAAAAATATTTTTCAATTAAAAAAGGCAAAAACAAAGAAATGAATGAACAAGCAACCCCCCAAAATGAACAAACAAAAAACCCCAAGCCCAACCATTAACAAGAACAAGAAAAAACCTTGTAGAAGTTAGACATTTTTCTCTATGTCCTAGACAGATGCAAAATAAAGGCAAATTTGACAACCATCTGTGGTTATGCTAATTAAACAATTAAGAGATTTGAAAATAATCAAGCACTGTAAGTAAACTTTGGCTCTTGGTACACAGGTATCAATTTATGGCAAAATTCTAATACATGGAAAACCCCACTCATAAAATTAAAATTTCATTATTTATAATCTCAAAGGCTTAGAAGAATGAAGCTCTTTTAAAACAGTTTAATGAAATGCTTCTGAAAGCTGTAACACTTTTCAAATATGAAACACATTTGAAATTTGCAAAATTTCACTAATGCTAAAGTCATAAAATGCCACTGAAACCATGCGCAAATGAAGGTTAATGTACCTTGAACCCAAGAAATAGCTGAAAAGAAATGATACCCATTTTCTGGACAGTAGGTCAGTCCTTTTGTCTTCCTACTACCACTTAGAAGGAATATATCTAAAGGTTTTGAAGCAAACAAAGAAAAATGGGAAACCACTAGATTTCATGTACATACTTTGACATGTATGTATTCTTTTCAAATTGACTTTCAGATGGTCTCATTTGTACAGGAAGCCAGAACTGTTTTAGAGCGGATTTTCCTGGTCTTTTGTCAATTATATAACTCTTGGAGTTATCCTTCCAGAAGCTAGGAGTCAGAATCCCATTGGCTCTGTGTGTTAACAGCAGAGGATGGTGATGGTGGAAGAGTGGAGGATGGGGAACTTGTAAACTTCAGTCCAGTGAAGAGGAGTTTAAGTAGACCAGCAGTAATTTTTCAGGAAGGTTTTCCCACACAATTCTCACTTTCCCCCAAGAGAGCTTATTACATGAGCGGGCTTCCATGACTTGAATGGAGAGAGCCTGAGCACTGGACATATCCTGAAGCGAGTGGATTGGTTAATGCTCCTCCCTGAACCAGTGCTTAGAAATCTAAGCTCTTCTAGGTCTCTGGCTTTTCATCTGCTGTTTTATTGAAAGTTTTATTTTAACTGTGTGTGTTCTACAGATAATCTTCATTGTCAACTTGACTACATCTGGAATTAACTAAAATCTAAAGTGCTGGGTGAACTCACATGAGGGATTTTCTTAACTGGTCTTCACCTTCTGGTAATATCCCACATAAAGGAAATAGAGGAAGGAAATGTTGTTTTTTGGTTGTTTGCCTCGCTCTCTCTCCCAAGTTCGTTTATTCTGTTTCTGTGACTGATATCACAGTCAACTTTTTTGGATGCAAACATAGACTGAAGACCTGCAGCTCTTCAGGAATCCTCCAGGACTCCAGGGCCATATCTGGACTGCAGAGCCATCCATCATTGACAAAACACTTACAGGATTCTCAGCCTTTCTCTTCTCAGATAGCTGTTGTTGGACTGCCTGGACTGCAAGCCAGTATAATAAATCACACACACACACACACACACACACACACACACACACACACACACGCACGCACGCACGCACGCATGCACGCACACATATTTTTCACTCATACATAGTGAGAGACATGCACCTTATTCACTCATACATACAGACAGACATACAGTCACAGACATACAGACACAGAGACACACACATGCACAGAAACACACACACACACACACACACACAACTCATAGACATACAAAAAAACTATCAGTTCTGTTCCTTCAAAGAACTCTGACAAATTCAGTAGGTAAGTGTGAGTATACATGGTGTTTGGGAAGGTCTGCATGTGAATACAAAAGTGCACATGCCTACAGAGGCCAGAAGGGTTATTGGATCCTTTAGTAATAGAGTTATGATAGAGTTACATGTTGTTGTGAGGCTCCTGATATAGGTACTTGGAACTGAACACAGGTCTTCTGTAAGACCCACAGGGACTCTTAATCAGTGAGCTGTTTTACCAGTACTTTATCTGCAGATTTTAAGAGTTCTCAAATCCTATAGTTGTATGCCTCCATTTTTCTCATATATGCATCTACAATACATATCTTATATGCATATACCATTTATAAGCATGTGATTGATATTGTATTGATATAGGTTGTTGGTGGGCATATGTATAATGGGCTTATAAAACTATTATGGAGCAAAAAAAAATTCCTATTGCCTAACACAACCATCCTAACATGGTAGTGTCCCAAATGCACCTACATTACTAATCACCTATATCTCATATAATTATGCACAGTGCAGAATACTTAATGAAAATATTAAATGATCATGTCACTAGTTCATGTTTACCCTCTATACTTTTAATTGTCACTTTAAATAATCTTATGAAAAGGTATTTATAGTGGGTTTAGCCCAATGCTGCTTATATTCTCATGCTGATTTGGGTCCCCAAAATTGTTTGAATGAGAGTCCACACATCTGCATGTAAAACACTGGGGGGCCCTGAACCCAGTTGGTTCTGATTGTTAAAGTTTCCAGCGGCTAGTGGTTGGACAGGGCAAGCAGACATGGACCAAGGGGAAAAAGGTCTACCATGTTGTGACGAGGGGGGGGGGAGGAGAGAAGGGAGGGGGAGAAGGAGAAAGAGATGCCATGCTTGAGAAAGTACAGGACAGAGAGAATAGGACAGAGATTAGGAGCCAGGGGAAAATGGCCCAAGAGGGCTGTCCAATTGGTTTCAGGACAAGAAAGATGTAATGTAGGATTTAGTAAGTAATAACTCAGGAATATAGGAGGGAAGTGGACTAGCCACATGGAGGTTAGGAAGTAGCCCAGCCATTGAGTTGTTTTTTACATCAAAATATAATGGTTGTGTGCCTTTCATTTGGGAGCCTAGAACACTGGGGCAGGAATGGAGGAATGCAGCCACCACCAGGATCTATTTAGGTATTTATTGAGTATTACCACAGGTATTTACTGTGGGATTCTATGCCATGCTTTGTTGGCTGTATGTACTAGATATTGTATTATATTGTGTGTCTTTACAAATATACATGCAATATTTGTACTTGTAGATATACTGAATCTGTTGCTCTAAAGAATTTCAGTTACTATAGTCCATACACGATAAGCAAAAATATCTAAATTGTGACAAAAGATGCAAAGTGAACAGAAGTATATGAATATACAGTGGTGGGAAAAAAGTTTAATATTTATTTTGACTTACATCATTAAATATGACTAATCATTAAAAAAGTACACCTATGGGTTAATTGAAAAGCTTTGGCATGTCACAATTTTTCTCAAGGGCTACATTTTTTTGAAAATATTTGTTTTCTAAAAAATATTTTTTATGTGTTCACTATGTGTGTGTGTGTGTGTGTGTGTGTGTGTGTGTGTATGTGGACATGCATTCTAGGGCACATGGATGAAGGTCAGAGGACAACTTTGTGGAGTTGATTCTCTCTTTCCAACTTAGCACCTTTATTTAATGAACCATCTCACTCATTCATTCATTAAAAAGTAATTTTTAATTTTTAATCAATATATGCTCATTATATGTCTAACTGAATTTCATAAGGCTATTTTCAAATAAGTATGCAAGCATTTTGATCATACCCACCTTCTCATTCCCAATCCTCCTGCTCCTTTGTTTCCCAAGAAAGTTTCACTCCTATTTTCTTTCTTTTAATTTTTTAAAAAATAGTATCTATATGTATATTTCTCTGCATGTGAGTGTACTTCCCATGCATACCAGAAGAGGATTTGGATCCTCTGGAGCTGGACTTTCAGGTAGTTGTGAGCTGGCTGACATAGGTGCTGGGAACCAAAAATGGGGTCCTTTGCTAGATCAGCAAGTACTCTTAACTCCTCCTGAGCCATCTTTCTAAGTCCCATCATGTGTATGTGCATGTGCATATGTGTATGTATATACACACCTCTCCACCCTCACTATATGTGTGTGTTTACATGTACACATCTCCCTGGCCCCATCATATGAGTATATGTATATATACATATACACATCCCCACAGCTATATATGTATATGTGTGTACATGTATATGCATATACACATTTCTTTAGCCCCACTATATAAGTATGTGCATAATTTTATAAATTTATACACAATTTGATGTTAACGAATTAGAGAAAAATACAATATTTGTCTTTCTGAAACTGACTTTGCTCATTTTGTATGATTATATACAGTTGTATCTATTTTTTCCAAACAATCAGTTCTTTAAGGCCGAAAGGAATTCTGTTGTGACTATTTAACATACTTTAAAACATTGCGTCTTTCTATTAAGAATCCCTTTGCAGGGGCTGGGGATTTAGCTCAGTGGTAGAGCCCTTACCTAGGAAGCGCAAGGCCCTGGGTTCGGTCCCCAGCTCCGAAAAAAAGAACCAAAAAAAAAAAAAAGAATCCCTTTGCTGACTCTATAACACTGCACTTTTAAATGTAAATATCAGTGGCTAACTATCTTGGTTGCTATTTAACCTAGGAGGCTAGGAGTGGTATAGCTGGGTC
Source organism: Rattus norvegicus (assembly GCF_021556685.1). Taxonomy (NCBI): domain Eukaryota; kingdom Metazoa; phylum Chordata; class Mammalia; order Rodentia; family Muridae; genus Rattus; species Rattus norvegicus. The sequence continues at coordinate 69,767,048 of NC_141542.1, read as the reverse complement.
ATGTGGTAGATCCTTTTCTAGACTCTTGATGACTTTCCATTGTTGAAGTTAGGCCCTGGTTCTTCCTCCCAGCCCCATACTCCCAGAAATAAGATACAGACTCAAAATATTTTTACAAATACCTTGGCCATATAGCTAGGCTCTTCTCTGAGTAGAATCATAACTTAAGATATCCATTTATTTTAGCCTACTTTCTACTACATGGCTAGTTACCTGTGCTCAAGCACTCATATGTCTGTCTCGTTATATCTTCCCATCTTTCCAGTGAATCTTTAGACTGGTTCTTTCCCAGAATCCTTTCTCTCTCCTGGCTGTGTCACCTCTATTTCCTACCTAAGTCCTATGTCATAGGCTTTTTAACTGACGGGTGATACATCCATCAATACACAAGATATTCTTTCTACACTCCATATTAACTTCCATAGTAACTGGAGTAATTTTACTTTCACCACCACTGTATAAGGATTTTCTTCTCTATGCATTGTTGCTAGCATTTATTGTTATTGGTTTAATTAATAACTCTTATTCTGATGAGGGTGGGAAGGAAGTTCAATGTAGTTTTAATTTTCATTTTATGCTAGCTAAGGATGTTAGACATTTTTTCATGTTTACTGGCCTTTTGTACATTTGTATCTTTTAGGTCCACTCATTGATGTGGTTGTTTGAGCTCTTTCTTTTTTTTTTTTTTTTTTTTTTTTTTTTTGGTTCTTTTTTTTTTCGTAGCTGGGGACTGAACCCAGGGCCTTGCGCTTCCTAGGCAAGCGCTCTACCACTGAGCTAAATCCCCAACCCCGTTTGAGCTCTTGTTACTCAATTTTTTGTTCCTTGTATACTGTAGATTTTGACCTTTGTCAGATGGGTAGCTAGCAAAGATTGTCTGCCTTTCCAGAGACTGACTGTTCACTCAACCATTTCCTTTGCAGTGCAGAAGCCCTTTGATTTAACAAAATTCCATTCTCCAGTTGTTGGCCTTATTTTCCAAGCACCTGGTGTCCTGTTAGAAGTCTCTGCCTATGCTCACATCTTGAGGGGTCCCCTACTTTATTCCCTAGCAGTTCCAGGGGTTGGGGACTTATGTTCAGGCCACTGGTTAACGTGGAGTTGGGTTCTGAGTAGGGTGGAAGATGGAAATCTAAATTTACTTTTCCTCGTGTGGATAACAGCTTTTCCAGCATCATTTATTGGAGAGGCTATCTTTTCCCCAACACAAACTTTTGGTGTTTTTGTAAAAATAGTTTTACAGCTGTTGAGCAGAATTATATGTAACCTCTTCGTTCTATGCCATTGATGTACAGGTCTGGTTTTGGCTCACATGTGTTGTTTTACTGTCTTTCTAGTCCTTGAACGCTAGCAGCGTGATGCTTCTAGAATTATTTCCTCACAACTACCTGTTTGACCAAGGGTCTCTGAACTTTCAGGCTATTCTACTTCCATTAAAAACAACAATGAATCACTGTGGTGATTGCCCTTCTTCTGGAGATGACAACATTGCTTCTGATTGCATAGCCATTTTCACAATGTTAATTGTGCTGATCCAAGAACATAGGAGAATCTCCTCCCATATTCTCAATTCCTTTCTTCAGTGTTTGAAAACTATCATTGTAGAGATATTTCACATCATTGATTATGTTTATTTTGCTTATTTAAAAACTATTATTATTTTTAGCAATCAAACGTTTGTCACTTTAACTATTTATTTTGGGCAACTCTGAATGAGGTTGTCTCCATGGTTTCCTCCTCAGCACCTCTGCTACTTATGGGAAAGCTACTGGCTTCTCTAAGGTATGTTTGCCGACTGCCATTTCAGTGAAAGTGTTTATCATTGCTGAGAAAATCTGATGTATAGAATCACTTATTGCTGGGCCCATTGTTTTCTTTTGGTGTCTTGTTTTTCTAATATGTAGTTGGCAAATTCCTCTTCTGTAGGTTATTTCTACATCATTTGGATTAAGATTTTTTTGTTTTAAAGGTAAAAGCACCCCCCCCCACTTTTGGTTGTTGCTAGTTTGATCTTTTAAGTTCCTTTCTATTTATATGTGTGCCTGTGTGAGTACCTGCCGCATGTTTGTGAGTGTGCAAAGAGAGTGAAAGAGGGCATAGGAGTTGCAGGCGGTTGTGAGTCACCCAATGTGAGTATTGGAAACTAAATTTGGGTCCTCTGGAAGGGTAATATGAGTTCTTAACTGCGAAGCCATCTCTCCAGCACCCCCAGAAGTATTTTAATTTCATGTGGTCCCATTTGACAATTCTTGGGGGCATTTTTCTGTGCTGTAGGTGTGCTTTTCAGAAACACTTTGTATATGCATGTATTTTGAAATGTTTGACTTGTGATTTTCTTTAATGGTTTTAAAATTTCAGGTCTTTCAAGTATATGGGTTTTTAAATTTTAAGTTATTGTCTTTTCATTTGTTTAGCTTTTATTGTAGGAATGATCTTTATTTTTATACATATTTTAATTATTTTTGAAATAATAAAATAAAATAAGATAAAACAAAAACCTTCTTCAAAGCTGGACTAGACAACCCAAGAGAAGGAACAAGACCCAAGAACAGGCATAAGAATCACAGACCTACTTGTTCCCACACTCAGGAATTCCATAAATACTAAGTTGAAAGCTATATATACATATGCAGAGGACCTGATGCAGGTCCATGTAGATCCTGTGCTTGGTTCTTCAGTCTCTGTGAGTTCATATGAGCCTTGTCTAGTTGATTCTGTGGGCCACATTCTTTTTTTTTTTTTTTTTTTTGTGGGCCACATTCTTGTCGTGTCCTTGACCTGTCTGACTCCAACAGTCATTCCTCCCCCTCTTTTGTAGGGTTCTTCTGTCTCTCTCTAGTGTTTGACTATAGGTCTCTCCATCTGCTCCCATTAGTTGCTAGATGGCACCACTCTGATGACAATTGGTCTAGGCACTGATCATTGAGTGTAGCAGAATATCATTGGGAATCACTTCACTGACAGTTGTTGGTTTCTATTCAGCCTCTGGCTCCTGGCCATCCAGGCAGTTTCAGTGTCAGATATGGGCTGTCTTTTTGTGGCATGGGTCTCAAGTTGGACTAGTCATGTTTGGGCCACCAGCACAAATTCTGTGCCACTATTGCCCCAGCACATCTTTCAGGCAGGACAGTAGGTAGGTTGAAGGTTTTGTGCATAGGTTGATGTCACAGTCCCACTACTAGGAGCTTTGCCTGGTTTTAGAAGATTGCCAATTCAGGCTTCATATACCTCATTACTAGGCAGTTTTGTTTGGGTCCCTTTTGTAGATTCCAAGAAGTTTCAACTGCACTGGGTTTCTACATGATGTCTCCCAAAGCCCCCAATTCTAGTGATCTTTCTCAGTATACTCTCCCTACATCTCTCTCCCCACTGCTTGATTTCCCCTGCCCTGTTCCCATTACTAGCCCCCTTCCCAAAGAGATCCATGCATTCCCTCTTTGAGTCCTCCTTGTTAGCCTTTCTGGATCTATGGATTGTAGCATGATTGTCCCTTCCTTAACAGTTAATGTCCACTGATAAGTGAATACACATCATGTTTATCTTTCTGGGTCTGGGCTACCTCAGGATGAATTTTTTTCCAGCTCCATTTTGCCTGCAAATGTCATGATGTCATTGTTTTTTAGTAGCTAAGTAGCACTCTACTGTGTAGATGTACCATATTTTCTTTATTCATTCTTTGGTTGAAGGACACCTAGGTTGTTTCCAGTTTCTGACTATGATGAATAGAGTAGAAATGAACATGGTTGAGTAAGTGTCCTTGTGATAGAATGAACAGACCTTTGGGTTTATTTCCAAGAGTGGTACATCTGGGTCTTAGAGGTAGAGTGATTTCCAATTTTCTAAGAAACCACCATACTGATTTCCACAGTGGCTGTAGTAGTTAGCATTTCCACCAGCAATAGAGAAGTGTTTCTTTTGCTGCACACCATTGTCAGTATAAAAACCATTTCTTGTGTTTTTGTTTTAAGCTATTCTGACGGGTGTAAAATGGAATCTCATAGTTTTGATTTGCATTTCTCTGATGGCCAACAATGTCAAACATTTCTTTAAGTGTTTCTCAGCTATTTGAGACTCTTTTGATAAGGATTTTCTGTTTAATCTGTTTCCCTTTTTTTAAATTGAATTATGTTTTGATATCTAGAGCTCTTTATTATTTTGGATATAGTTCTCTATCAGATGTGTAATAGGTAAAAGTCTTTTCCCATTGTGTAGGCTGCTTTGTCCAAATGAGAGTGTTCTTCACCTCATAGAAGCTCTTCTGCTTCATAAGGGCCCCATTTATTAATTGTTGTTCTTAGTGCTTGTTCTAACAGTGCTCTGTTCGGGAAGTCTTCTGTGCCCACGAATTCAAGTTGAGTCCTCATTGTATCTTCTATCAGGTTCAGTGTGTCTGTTTTTATGTTGAGTTATCTGATATAGTGAAAGTTGAGTTTTATGAAGAGTGATAAATATGGATCTATTTTCGTCTACATGCAGACATAAAGTTTGGTCAGTGTCATTTGTTGAAGATGTGTTCTTTTTTTCAGTGGCTATTTCTGGCTTTTTTTAAAAAGGTGTCCCTAGGTGTGTAGATTTATGTGTTTCTTCAGTTTTACTCCACTGATCAACTTGTCTATTTTTATGCCAATAACATGGCCTTTTTTTATTATTATAGTTCTGTAGTATAACTTGAAATTGAGAATAATGAGACCTTCAGAGATTCTTTTATTGTTCAAGATCATTTTAGCTATGCTGGGTTTTTGATTTTCTCCTATGAAGTTGAGAATTGTCTTCTCAAGAACTATGAAGAATTATTTTTGGATTTTGACGGGGAGTCTGTAGATTGCCTTTTGTATGCTGACCATTTGAACTATGTTAATATGCCTGATACATGAACATGAGAGATTTTTCCATCCTCAAATATCTTCTTCAATTTCTTTCCTCAGAGACTTGAAATGTTTAAGATACAAGCCTTTCACCTGCTTGGTTAGAGTTACCATAAGATGTGTCATATTATTTGAGGCTAATTTGTACTGATTTCTTTCTCAGTAGATGTGTCATTTGTATGTAGGAGGGTGACTGATTTTTATGACTTAATCTTGTATCCAGCTACTTTGCTGAAAGTGTTTATCAGATGTGGGAGTTTTCTTGAGAACTTTTTAGGGTCACCTATATATACCATTCTATCATTTGAAAATAAAGATACTTGGACTTCTTCCTTTCCAATTTGTGTCTCCTAGATCTCTTTTAGTTGTCTTATTGTTCTAGCAAACACTTCAAGTGTTTGAATAAATAGTATGGAGAGAGTCGACAGCTATTCCTTGTTTTTGATTTTAGTGGGGTTTTATTGAGTTTCTCTCCACTTATGTTTGAGTTGACTATGAGCTTGCTTTAAACTATCTTTACTATGTTGAGATATGTTCATTTTGGTCCAATCTCTCCAGAAATTTTATCATGAAGGGGTGTTGGGTTTTGTCAAAAGCCTTTTATTTATTTAATGAATGATCATGTGTTTTTTTTTTCTTAAATTTTGGGTTGCTTTTATGGTGGATTAAATGTATTGATCTCTATATATTGAACCATCCCTGTATTTCTTTTATAAAACCTACTTGATCATGGTAAATCATTATTTTGATTTGTTCTTGCATTTACTTTGCAAATATTTTATTGAGAATTTTTATACATGTGTTTCTATTTTTTTTGTTGGGTCTTTATGAGATTTTGGTATCAGAGAAACTGTGGCCTCATAAAACAAATTGAACAGTGTCATTTCTATTAGGATTTAAGGGATATTTGCACTAATTCTTCTTTAAATGTCTGGTCAAATTCTGCCATAAAGCCATCTGACTCTGGTTTTCAATATGGGTATAGGTCTGTTAAATGTCTGATGTTGATATAAAGTGGTACTTATCAAGAAAAGCATTTATTTCTCTTAGCTTTTCTAATTTGGTGGAGTACAGGTTTTTAAAAATATGTCTTTATGATTCTTTGAATTTCCAGGTTGTCTGTTGGTATGTCCCCCTCTTTGTTTCTGATTTTGTTTAATTTTGATATTTTCTCTGTCTTTTAGTTATTTTAAATGGGTAAAGGTTTATATACCTTATTTATTTTCTCAAAGAACCAAATCTTTTTTATTTATTCTTTGAACTCTTCTCTTTGTTGCTACTTTATTGATTCCACTCCTCTGATTGTTTCTTGCTGTATAATCCCATTGAGTGTTCTTACTTCTTTCAGTTCTAGAGCTTTGAGTTCTGTTGAATTGCTAGCATAATAACTTGTTTTTTTTTTAATTAATTTTTTAAAGTGGGCACTTAGTACTATGAACTTGCTTCTTAGAACTGCTTACACTGTGTTCTATAAGTTTAGGTATGGTGTGCATTCATTTTTATTGAATTTTTAATTTCTTTCATTGTTCCTATCTTGACCCATTTTTCATTTAGTAGGGAGTTGTTCAGTTTCCACGAGTTTGTAAGCTTTCTGTTGTTTCTGCTATTGTTTATATCCAGCTTCAATTGGTGAATTTCTCCTAGAATGCAGGGAGTTATTTCATTTTTCTTGTATCTGTTGAGACTTCCTTTGTGTTTGAATGTGTGCTCAGTTTTGAAGAAAATTCCATGAGGCCATGAGGTGAGGAGAAGGTGCATTCTTTTATGTTTGGGTAACATGTTTTGTAAATATCTGTTAGATTCATTTGGTTTATCATGTCTGTTAGGTGCAGAATTTCTCTGTGATTTTTTTTTAGATGACCTGTTTGTTGGTGAGAATTGGCTATTGAAGTCTTCTATGAGTGTCTGAGGGTCAATATCTGTTAAACATGTAGTAGTGTTTCTTTTACAGACTGTTAGGGGCATGCATACTGAAAATTGAAATGTCTGCCTGGTGTCCTGGTGGATTTTTCCTTTTTTGAGGCTGTAGTATCATTCCTTATCTCTTTTAATTAGTTTTTGTTTTAAGTCTATTTTGTTACATATTAAAATCAGTTTGATTCATAGGTCTATTTACTTAGAACATTTTTCCAACCCTTTACCCTGAGGTAGTGTCTCTCCATTATGTTGAGGGGTGGTTATGGATTCAGTAGAAGGCTAGATCCTATTTTCATATCCATTCTGTTAGTATGTGTCTTTTTGTTAGGTAATTGAGACCATTGATATTGAGACAATGGTTGATGATTCTTGTTATTTCATTGTTGTTGGTGGTATTTGTCAGTCTCTCTCTGTGTTTCCCTTTCTTTAATTTTTCTGGTGGCAGATTATTTATTTTTCTGTGTTTTCGTAGGTGCAGTTATCCTTTTAAAGTTGGTGTGTTACTTCTGTAGCTGGATTTGCATGCTAATATTGCTTAAATTTGGCTTCACCAAGTAATATTTTATTTTCTCCACCTATGGACATTGAATTATTATTTTTTTGGGGGGGGCTGCACTATGGGCTGGCATCTTTGGTTTCTTGGTATTTGTAGCACATCTGTTCATGATCTGGCTTTTAGCCAATTGTGAAAACAGGTGTAATTCTAATAGGTTTGCTTTTACATGTTACTTGATTTTTCATCATGAAGTTTTTAATATTTTTCTTTAATCTATACATCTGGTATTTTGATTATTATGACCGAAGTGACTTTCTTTTCTGTTCTAACCTATTCAGTGTCCTGTAAGCTTCTTGTATCTTCATATACATCTCCCACTTTATGTTATGAATATTTTCTTTTTTTTTTGTTTATTTTATTTTTTTTTATTAACTTGAGTATTTCTTATATACATTTCGAGTGTTATTCCCTTTCCCGGTTTCCGGGCAAACATCCCCCTCCCCCCTCCCCTTCCTTATGGGTGTTCCCCTCCCAACCCTCCCCCCATTGCCGCCCTCCCCCCATAGACTAGTTCACTGGGGGTTCAGTCTTAGCAGGACCCAGGGCTTCCCCTTCCACTGGTGCTCTTACTAGGATATTCATTGCTACCTATGGGGTCAGAGTCCAGGGTCAGTCCATGTATAGTCTTTAGGTAGTGGCTTAGTCCCTGGAAGCTCTGGTTGCTTGGCATTGTTGTACTTTTGGGGTCTCGAGCCCCTTCAAGCTCTTCCAGTTCTTTCTCTGATTCCTTCAATAGGGGACCTATTCTCAGTTCAGTGGTTTGCTGCTGGCATTCGCCTCTATATTTGCTGTATTCTGGCTGTGTCTCTCAGGAGCGATCTACATCCGGCTCCTGTCGGTCTGCACTTCTTTGCTTCATCCATCTTGTCTAATTGGGTGGCTGTATATGTATGGGCCACATGTGGGTCAGGCTCTGAATGGGTGTTCCTTCAGTCTCTGTTTTAATCTTTGCCTCTCCCTTCCCTGCCAAGGGTATTCTCTTTCCTCATTTAAAGAAGGAGTGAAGCATTCACATTTTGATCATCCGTCTTGAGTTTCGTTTGTTCTAGGGATCTAGGGTAATTCAAGCATTTGGGCTAATAGCCACTTATCAATGAGTGCATACCATGTATGTCTTTCTGTGATTGGGTTAGCTCACTCAGGATGATATTTTCCAGTTCCAACCATTTGCCTACGAATTTCATAAACTCGTTGTTTTTGATAGCTGAGTAATATTCCATTGTGTAGATGTACCACATTTTCTGTATCCATTCCTCTGTTGAAGGGCATCTGGGTTCTTTCCATTTTCTGGCTATTATAAATAAGGCTGCGATGAACATAGTGGAGCACGTGTCTCTTTTATATGTTGAGGCATCTTTTGGGTATATGCCCAAGAGAGGTATAGCTGGATCCTCAGGCAGTTCAATGTCCAATTTTCTGAGGAACCTCCAGACTGATTTCCAGAATGGTTTTACCAGTCTGCAATCCCACCAACAATGGAGGAGTGTTCCTCTTTCTCCACATCCTCGCCAGCATCTGCTGTCACCTGAGTTTTTGATCTTAGCCAATCGCACTGGTGTGAGGTGAAATCTCAGGGTTGTTTTGATTTGCATTTCCCTTATGACTAAAGATGTTGAACATTTCTTTAGGTGTTTCTCAGCCATTCGGCATTCCTCAGCTGTGAATTCTTTGTTTAGCTCTGAACCCCATTTTTTAATAGGGTTATTTGTTTCCCTGCGGTCTAACTTCTTGAGTTCTTTGTATATTTTGGAAATAAGGCCTCTATCTGTTGTAGGATTGGTAAAGATCTTTTCCCAATCTGTTGGTTGCCGTTTTGTCCTAACCACAGTGTCCTTTGCCTTACAGAAGCTTTGCAGTTTTATGAGATCCCATTTGTCGATTCTTGATCTTAGAGCATAAGCCATTGGTGTTTTGTTCAGGAAATTTTTTCCAGTGCCCATGTGTTCCAGATGCTTCCCTAGTTTTTCTTCTATTAGTTTGAGTGTGTCTGGTTTGATGTGGAGGTCCTTGATCCACTTGGACTTAAGCTTTGTACAGGGTGATAAGCATGGATCGATCTGCATTCTTCTACATGTTGCCCTCCAGTTGAACCAGCACCATTTGCTGAAAATGCTATCTTTTTTCCATTGGATGGTTTTGGCTCCTTTGTCAAAAATCAAGTTCCCATAGGTGTGTGGGTTCATTTCTGGGTCTTCAATTCTATTCCATTGGTCTATCTGTCTGTCTCTGTACCAATACCATGCAGTTTTTATCACTATTGCTCTGTAATACTGCTTGAGTTCAGGGATAGTGATTCCCCCTGAAGTCCTTTTATTGTTGAGGATAGCTTTAGCTATCCTGGGTTTTTTGTTATTCCAGATGAATTTGCAAATTGTTCTGTCTAACTCTTTGAAGAATTGGATTGGTATTTTGATGGGGATTGCATTGAATCTGTAGATTGCTTTTGGTAAAATGGCCATTTTTACTATATTAATCCTGCCAATCCATGAGCATGGGAGATCTTTCCATCTTCTGAGGTCTTCTTCAATTTCTTTCCTCAGTGTCTTGAAGTTCTTATTGTACAGATCTTTTACTTGCTTGGTTAAAGTCACACCGAGGTACTTTATATTATTTGGGTCTATTATGAAGGGTGTCGTTTCCCTAATTTCTTTCTCGGCTTGTTTCTCTTTTGTATAGAGGAAGGCAACTGATTTATTTGAGTTAATTTTATACCCAGCCACTTTGCTGAAGTTGTTTATCAGCTTTAGTAGTTCTCTGGTGGAACTTTTGGGATCACTTAAATATACTATCATGTCGTCTGCAAATAGTGATATTTTGACCTCTTCTTTTCCGATCTGTATCCCCTTGATCTCCTTTTGTTGTCTGATTGCTCTGGCTAGAACTTCAAGAACTATATTGAATAAGTAGGGAGAGAGTGGGCAGCCTTGTCTAGTCCCTGATTTTAGTGGGATTGCTTCAAGTTTCTCTCCATTTAGTTTAATGTTAGCAACTGGTTTGCTGTATATGGCTTTTACTATGTTTAGGTATGGGCCTTGAATTCCTATTCTTTCCAGGACTTTTATCATGAAGGGGTGTTGAATTTTGTCAAATGCTTTCTCGGCATCTAATGAAATGATCATGTGGTTCTGTTCTTTCAGTTTGTTTATATAATGGATCACGTTGATGGTTTTCCGTATATTAAACCATCCCTGCATGCCTGGGATGAAGCCTACTTGATCATGGTGGATGATTGTTTTGATGTGCTCTTGAATTCGGTTTGCCAGAATTTTATTGAGTATTTTTGCGTCGATATTCATAAGGGAAATTGGTCTGAAGTTCTCTTTCTTTGTTGTGTCTTTGTGTGGTTTAGGTATAAGAGTAATTGTGGCTTCATAGAAGGAATTCGGTAGGGCTCCATCTGTTTCAATTTTGTGGAATAGTTTGGATAATATTGGTATGAGGTCTTCTATGAAGGTTTGATAGAATTCTGCACTAAACCTGTCTGGACCTGGGCTCTTTTTGGTTGGGAGACCTTTAATGACTGCTTCTATTTCCTTAGGAGTTATGGGGTTGTTTAACTGGTTTATCTGTTCCTGATTTAACTTCGATACCTGGTATCTGTCTAGGAAATTGTCCATTTCCTGAAGATTTTCAAATTTTGTTGAATATAGGTTTTTATAGTAAGATCTGATGATTTTTTGAATTTCCTCCGAATCTGTAGTTATGTCTCCCTTTTCATTTCTGATTTTGTTAATTTGGACACACTCTCTGTGTCCTCTCGTTAGTCTGGCTAAGGGTTTATCTATCTTGTTGATTTTCTCAAAGAACCAACTTTTGGTTCTGTTGATTCTTTCTATGGTCCTTTTTGTTTCTACTTGGTTGATTTCAGCTCTGAGTTTGATTATTTCCTGCCTTCTACTCCTCCTGGGTGTATTTGCTTCTTTTCATTCTAGAGCTTTTAGGTGTGCTGTCAAGCTGCTGACATATGCTCTTTCCTGTTTCTTTCTGCAGGCACTCAGCGCTATGAGTTTTCCTCTTAGCACAGCTTTCATTGTGTCCCATAAGTTTGAGTATGTTGTATCTTCATTTTCATTAAATTCTAAAAAGTTTTTAATTTCTTTCTTTATTTCTTCCTTGACCAGGTTATCATTGAGTAGAGCATTGTTCAATTTCCACGTATATGTGGGCATTCTTCCCTTATTGTTATTGAAGACCAGTTTTAGGCCGTGGTGGTCCGATAGCACGCATGGGATTATTTCTATCTTTCTGTACCTGTTGAGGCCCATTTTTTGACCAATTATATGGTCAATTTTGGAGAAAGTACCATGAGGAGCTGAGAAGAAGGTATATCCTTTTGCTTTAGGATAGAATGTTCTATAAATATCCGTTAAGTCCATTTGGCTCATGACTTCTCTTAGTCTGTCTACATCACTGTTTAATTTCTGTTTCCATGATCTGTCCATTGATGAGAGTGGGGTGTTGAAATCTCCCACTATTATTGTGTGAGGTGCAATGTGTGTTTTGAGCTTTAGTAAGGTTTCTTTTACATATGTAGGTGCCCTTGTATTTGGGGCATAGATATTTAGGATTGAGAATTCATCTTGGTTGATTTTTCCTTTGATGAATATGAAGTGTCCTTCCTTATCTTTTTTGATGACTTTTAGTTGGAAATTGATTTTATTTGATATTAGAATGGCTACTCCAGCTTGCTTCTTCTGACCATTTGCTTGGAAAGTTGTTTTCCAGCCTTTCACTCTGAGGTAGTGTCTGTCTTTGTCTCTGAGGTGTGTTTCCTGTAGGCAGCAGAATGCAGGGTCCTCGTTGCGTATCCAGTTTGTTAATCTATGTCTTTTTATTGGGGAGTTGAGGCCATTGATATTGAGAGATATTAAGGAATAGTGATTATTGCTTCCCGTTATATTCATATTTGATGTGAGGTTATGTTTGTGTGCTTTCATTCTCTTTGTTTTGTTGCCAAGACGATTAGTTTCTTGCTTCTTCTAGGGTATAGCTTGCCTCCTTATGTTGGGCTTTACCATTTATTATCCTTTGTAGTGCTGGATTTGTAGAAAGATATTGTGTAAATTTGGTTTTGTCATGGAATATCTTGGTTTCTCCATCAATGTTAATTGAGAGTTTTGCAGTATACAGTAACCTGTGCTGGCATTTGTGTTCTCTTAGGGTCTGTATGACATCAGTCCAGGATCTTCTGGCCTTCATATTTTCTGGCGAGAAGTCTGGTGTGATTCTGATAGGTCTCCATTTATATGTTACTTGACCTTTTTCCCTTACTGCTTTTAATATTCTTTCTTTATTTTGTGCGTTTGGTGTTTTGACAATTATGTGACGGGAGGTGTTTCTTTTCTGGTCCAATCTATTTGGAGTTCTGTAGGCTTCCTGTATGTCTATGGGTATCTCTTTTTTTAGGTTAGGGAAGTTTTCTTCTATGATTTTGTTGAAGATATTTACTGGTCCTTTGAGCTGGGAGTCTTCACTCTCTTCTATACCTATTATCCTTAGGTTTGATCTTCTCATTGAGTCCTGGATTTCCTGTATGTTTTGGACCAGTAGCTTTTTCCGCTTTACATTATCTTTGACAGTTGAGTCAATGATTTCTATGGAATCTTCTGCTCCTGAGATTCTCTCTTCCATCTCTTGTATTCTGTTGGTGAAGCTTGTATCTACAGCTCCTTGTCTCTTCTTTTGGTTTTCTATATCCAGGGTTGTTTCCATGTGTTCTTTCTTGATTGCTTCTATTTCCATTTTTAATTCCTTCAACTGTTTGATTGTGTTTTCCTGGAATTCTTTCAGGGATTTTTGCGATTCCTCTCTGTAGGCTTTTACTTGTTTATTAATGTTTTCCTGTGCTTCCCTAAGTGTGTTCAGGTCTTTCCTGAAGTCCTCCAGCATCATGATCAAATATGATTTTGAAACTAGATCTTGCTTTTCTGGTGTGTTTGGATATTCCATGTTTGTTTTTGTGGGAGAATTGGGCTCCGATGATGGCATGTAGTCTTGGTTTCTGTTGCTTGGGTTCCTGCGCTTGCCTCTTGCCATCAGATTATCTCTAGTGTTACTTTGTTCTGCTATTTCTGACAGTGGCTAGACTGTCCTATAAGCCTGTGTGTCAGGAGTGCTGTAGACCTGTTTTCCTCTCTTTCAGTCAGTTATGGGGACAGAGTGTTCTGCTTTCGGGCGTGTAGTTTTTCCTCTCTACAGGTCTTCAGCTGTTCCTGTGGGCCTGTGTCTTGAGTTCACCAGGCAGCTTTCTTGCAGCAGAAAATTTGGTCTTACCTGTGGTCCCGAGGCTCAGGTTTGCTCGTGGGGTGCTGTCCAGGGGCTCTCTGCAGCAGCAGCAACCAGGAAGACCTGTGCCGCCCCTTCCGGGAGCTTCAGTGCACCAGGGTTCCAGATGGTCTTTGGCTTTTTCCTCTGGCGTCCGAGATGTGTGTGCAGGGAGCAGTCTCTTCTGGTTTCCCAGGCCTGTCTGCCTCTCTGAAGGTTTAGCTCTCCCTCCCACGGGATTTGGGTGCAGAGAACTGTTTATCCGGTCTGTTTCTTTCAGGATCCGGCGGTGTCTCAGGCGCAGAAGTCCTGCCGCTCCTGGGCCCTCCCCCACGGGTGCCCAGAGGCCTTATACAGTTTCCTCTTGGGCCAGGGATGTGGGCAGGGGTGAGCAGTGTTGGTGGTCTCTTCTGCTCTGCAGCCTCAGGAGTGCCCACCTGACCAGGCGGTTGGGTCTCTCTCTCACCGGGTCTGGGAGCAGAGAGCTGCTGCGGGCCGGGATCCGCGGGTGTGGGACTTCCGGTAAACACAGAACGTGCCCGGTTCTAGAGAAATTCTGCTTCCATGTGTCCCAAGCTCACCAGGCAGCTTTCTTGCAGCAGAAAATTTGGTCTTACCTGTGGTCCCGAGGCTCAAGTTCGCTCGTGGGGTGCTGCCCAGGGGCTCTCTGCAGCGGCAGCAACCAGGAAGACCTGTGCCGCCCCTTCCGGGAGCTTCAGTGCACCAGGGTTCCAGATGGTCTTTGGCTTTTTCCTCTGGCGTCCGAGATGTGTGTGCAGGGAGCAGTCTCTTCTGGTTTCCCAGGCCTGTCTGCCTCTCTGAAGGTTTAGCTCTCCCTCCCACGGGATTTGGGTGCAGAGAACTGTTTATCCGTTCTGTTTCCTTCAGGGTCCGGCAGTGTCTCTGGCAGGGGTCCTGCCGCTCCTGGGCCCTCCCCCACGGGAGCCCAGAGGCCTTATACAGTTTCCTCTTGGGCCAGGGATGTGGGCAGGGGTGAGCAGTGTTGGTGGTCTCTTCCGCTCTGCAGCCTCAGGAGTGCCCACCTGACCAGGCGGTTGGGTCTCTCTCTCACTATGAATATTTTCTTCTGTGATTTTGCTCAAAATATTTTTCTGGTCCTTTGAGCTGAGCTGCTTCTCCATCTTCTGTTCCTATTATTCTTATGTTAAGTCATTTCCTAATGTCTCAGATTTCCTGGGTTCTTTGTGTTAGGAATTTTTAGATTTAACATTTTCTTTCACCAACTTGTCCATTTCTTCTGTTATTTCTTCGATACCTGAGATTCTCTTTTCCGTTTCATAAATTCTGTTGGTGAATCCTACCTTTGTAGTTCCTGTTTGAATCCTTAAAATTTCCATTTCCAGAACTCACTCAGTTTGTGTTTTATTTTTTTCTTTTCTTTTCTTTCTTTCTTTTTTTTTTTTTTTCCGGAACTGAGGACTGAACCCAGGGCCTAGCGCTTGCTAGGCCACTGAGCTAAATTGCCAACCCCGGTGTTTTCTTTATTGATTGTGTTTCCATTTTATCCATTGTTCGTGTTTTCTTAGATTTCTTTAAAGGGTTTATTAATTTACTATTGTGTAAACTATTAAAAAATTTACCATGCTACCACAGGCAGGCAGGCAGGCAGGCAGGCAGGCTGGCAGGCAGGCAGGCAGGCAGGCAGGCTGGCAGGCTGGTAGGCCTTGTTCACACCTGGGCAGACTCTCTGACCTAGAGCTCTGAAATCTCTCCAACAGACTCTCTGTGTTCCCATGATGGGTTGCTGCAACACCAGCCCTTCACATCCAAAATCATGGCTCGTTGGAGTGCTCTTCTCGCAAACCCACACTTTGCTGGTACCTTTCTCTCTGGAACCCAGTCGAGTGGCCCTGTGAAGGAAAACACTTAATCTCAGTTTAGAATCACAGGTAACACAATCACTGGGCGCAAATCACCCTAATGTGTAAGCCACTGTAAGTTAAATCCTCCTGTTTAACCCAGGGGCCTCTTGTTTGCTACATCTTCCTCCACGCTCTCGTTGTCCAAAAGCAAGTCACCCTTTCCTGCCTCTTCTCTTTCCCTCTGTGACCTGGAAGTCTCTCCTACTCATCGCCCAGTGATTGGTCCCCTGAAATCTTTATTCTTTAGGGGAAGGTCCTGCCACAATTTACTCTTCATGGACCACTATCATTTTCATACTGGTAGGTTTCTGGCCTTTTCCTTTGCTTCAGTTATGTTAGAATATTCAGGACCTGATGTCCTCAGTGAGATCCTTGGCTGTAGCTATTATTGATTTTGTTTTTATGCTGGTGTCCAGGCTTCTGGCATTTGGATGATTATAGGTCTAGGTGTGGATTTCTGGGTTTATCTTTCTTGGGTAGGAGTTTCGTTCCTTTTTTTATGTTTCCTCTCTGGATTTTCAGTGGGATGCCTGTGTGTTGCCTGGTGGGAAATTTTCTTTGGATCTGATAGTTATAGCACTGGGGATTGCAGGTTAAAAAATTTTTTTTCCTTTCTGGGCACTGAGAGCTGATTCTTAGGAATGCAAATGGGCTAGGGTCTGAAGTGGTTCGCAGATAGGAGCAGGTCAGAATATTCAACTAAGGTCTACCTATTTCTTCTCTTTAGAACTGGGGGAGACCGTGAAGAGTGTCTGTCCTGAATGCCTGCTATAGGGCCAGGGATCATATTAATGGGCAGAATGTAGTCAAACAGAAAGAGGGTGGAAGATCAGCAGCCTACCTGCTTCCATGACTGGAGCGGTCTGTGGATAGCAGAGGATTCCTGCCAGAGTTGAACTCTGAGATACAGCAACAAGTTGGGGGAGGGGTGTAAGAAGAAAAGATCTGTGGGATGCTGAGGAGATGTGGGCAGGGGGTAAGGAGGGATGCGCATGTTCTTTTGCAGAGACAGAGATGAGACTGAGGGGTTGGGTTTGGAAGTGAGGTGAAAGTCATTAGCTAGCTAACCTGTTTCCCTGGCCTGCTCAGTTGAGGTGTTCACAGGGAATATTTGCTGGTGTTGGAGGCTGGGATATTGGGATACTGAGGTCCTGGGATTAGTTGGGGTAAGGAAGGTTGGACAAAGTCTTTGTGAGCCATTGGGGACTGGGGTCAGAGAGGAGACTGCAGCAGGAGATCTGCTATAGAGCTGGGAATGGGACTGGGGGGATTGGGACTAGAGAAGCAGAAAGAGAACTGCAGATCTCTACTTTTATTAGTTTAATTGTGTGTTTGTATTCTAGTGTGTGCAGTTGGGTGAGGATACCTGACGAAAGCCACAGGTGTCACATTCCCTGGAGATGGGGTTATAGGCAGTTGTATGCTATCCCACCTACGTTCTGAGAAATGAACTGCAGTTCCTGTGAGAACGGAGCATGCTCCTAACTGCTGAGCTGAGGTTCACAGTAATGTTGTGAGTTAGCCACAAGTTTCACTACTGTTATTTCTATAAAAAGTGAGAAATTGTATAAAATTTGTGCAGAAAATCTTTAATTTTTTTTCACAGTAAAACCAAAAAATTGTTTCATAACTCCAGTTTCAATCATACCATTAATAAACCAAAAACACACTTCCTAGCTTCCTAACAACTTACAGTTTGGGAGCTGGAGAGCTAGTCAGCCACTAAAACCACTCGCTATGAAACCATGAATACCAGAGTTTTGGATCCCAGCACCCACATCACAAGTTGGTAATCCGGTAAATATCTGGTACCCTCTTCTGGGCTCTGAATGTACATGGGCACACATACCCATACACACATACAAAAGACTTGCTGATACGTACAGGTATGGTGAGGCAGTCTCATTACTCAAAGGCTAAATAGCAGTCATGGCGCAATTCATATGTCAAAAGTCTTAAATTGATATTTATCAGGATATATTATCATGCATATTCAAGTAAAATATCCCTAAGAAATTAGTTATTGAGTTATCTCAAAGCAAAACTGTCCAATTATCAAGCTGCACAATTGCTTGAACAACAATTTTGTTAATCTCAAGGAGAGTAGTAGACATGTAGTTAGGAAATACTCTTTAAATGGGGATGTTGTAAGATGGGAGGAAAGAAATAAATATTCTATATATATTATGTACATATATATGTGTGTGTGTACATATATGTATGTATATATATTGAAGACTTTTAAAATATTATTGTCAGAAACAAAATGTACTAATCATGACTGTATATACATAGGTATCCAGGTTCATTTATTTGTGCTTTATTAAGCAGTATTTCATTTCTGTATAAAGTATCATAAATAAATCAGCTTATAGAAAAAAGTATTATTGGACAAGGTTGCAGTCCATAGGTGGTTGCCTCTGTTGGGTTTCGGTCTGCGTGTGATGTCTATGGCTTAGGGAATAGAAGAGGAGAACATCTTACCCATCACCACTGGGAAGCAACTCAGAGATGCTGACACAGTGTCCCATAACCTCTTTGGGGATTATGTTGCTGAGGACCTAAAATCGCCATGGTGGCAGGGTTTCCTAAAGGCTCCATTTCCCTGCAGTGCTACATGCTGGGGACCAAAATATGGGTCTCTGCGGGGTCATTTATCTGAAACACAGAGATGTATATGCATAACCGAGGCTAACTTTGTGAGCCCACCTTTAGTCTTCACTCGGTGCTCTGTGACATTTTCTGGCTCGTTAAAGTAAAACTGATGCTGAACTCAAGTTTAATAAACATTGGCTCCAATTCATGAAAAATTTGTATGGGATTTCTTCAGATGATGAACCATAAGAAACAGCAGCAGGAGCAAATAGAGTACTTACTCAAAGTAAAGGGGACAATCCCACAAGGTAGCTAATAAATGTTGAGCCCTTCAGCTGATGATTTCATGCACATTTTTAGAAAAATACTTGGTAGCTATTTTTCAGCTTATCAAAACTTTATTGATAGGCAAGATGGACCTAACTAATTGTTTTCAGTTACAATACATTCTGGAACTTCCATTCATGCAACAATTCCGATGAATAGATGTCTGTTTTGTAAATTATCTCCTACTGATATCATTAGCTGTTTTTTTTGTTGTTGTTGTTGTTGTTGTTTGCTTCAGGATTCTGTTATTGGATGTACTCATTTTTTTCTTGGTATGATATAACATGGTAAAACTGTCATTATACAAATATTTACTTACATATTTTTAAAAATTCTATTCAGAGTCTATTAAAGCATCAAGCACAAGTATATTGGTCATTTTTTTAAATTAAAAAGGTAATTTTATTTAATAGTTTGTTTAATAATGGATACTGTTTCAGAAGGAAAAGTCTACGTTATTAATACTTAGAGACATTTTAACCATACCCTACATTTATTTCTCCTTCTTTGTTTACTTTTTTATGTTGTTATACTTTATTTTAATAGTGTTGTCTTTAAAATATTATAGGCTGCCTGGGAACTATGAATAATCAATTTCATATTCTAAACCCTACCTGCAGTAAAGCATTGTTTACTAAGGTCTGTATTTTCCCAATAGTAAATTATTATCTTTTAATATACCAATTTTTCAGAAGATAAATATCCCTGACTTGTTACCTATTTGAACATAAATTGTTATTAGAAAGTAATAGTTTTTTTCGGTCCAATGCTAATAGTTATTGATAATAATTTCATGAATCAAAGCATGTATAGTAAATTTGATACCTGTTTTATTTGTTATAAAATTGATAAGAATTATTTAGGGCATTCCCAAAGAGATAATGTGCCTCTCATAATTCAGAGAGTAGTTCTGGCCTCCAAATTACTAATGAAGGGCAAAATGGTGATATTTATAGTGTCCTGTGAATGTTTTAAAGGTAACACCAGGATTCTAGGCCATATTTCCATTGCATATTATTATTTCCTTACATTTTAATATCTGTGAAAAATATAGGCTATGGTTTTTATTCATTATTATTTTTTAAATAGAACTTTTCTTTGTAGCTCAAGCTGGACTCATCTTTATGAACCTTCAATTTGTCTCCTGAGTGCTGTGATTCCAGGTGTTTACCACCATATTAAGTATCTTCATACTTAAAGAAAATATAGTGAATGAATAAATATTTTTAGCTAAGTAATCTGTCTTAGTTAGAGTCTTATTACTGAGAACAGACACCATGACCAATGTAAGTTTTATAAAACATAACATTTAATTGGGGCTGGCTTACAGGTTCAGAGGTTCAGTCCATCATCATCAAGGCAGGAGCATGGCAGTGTCCAGGTAGACATGGTACAGGAGGAGGTGAGTTCTACATCTTCACCTGAAGGAAGCCAGGAACAGACTGAGCATCCCCACGCAGCTAGGAGGAGGGTCTCCAAGCCCACCCCACAGTGACACATTTTCTCCAACAAAGCCACATATTCTAATAGTGCCACTACTCCAGCCAAGCATATGCAAACAATCACAGTAACTCCATTTCTTAGTCATGATAAAAATAGTTGAATTTCCAATTGCTTTGACAAAACACTATGACCAAGGCAACTGACAAGAGAAAGATTTCATTGGGGCTTATAATTTCAGAGGGTTAGATTCTATGATCATCTTAGTGAAAGGAATGGCAGCAAGCAGGAAGGCAACATGTTACAGTGGATCCACAGGCAGGTGGCAGGGAAAGAGACTTAGCTGGGAATAGCATGGGCTTCTGAAACTTCAAACCACTCCACCTCTGCCACACACCTCCTTCAGTAAAGCCACACCTTCTAAATAAAGCTCTCCTTCCCAAACATTTCTGCAAACTGAAATTCTTTTTTTTTTTTTGAAACATTTGAGTCTATGGAGGCCATTCTTATTCAAACCAACACATTAGGAAAAACCTTGATCTGAAGACCACTGTAGAAGTGAGTTTGACTATCTGCTGTTTTAGAAAACAGGCTGAGCTAACCGTGGTGACTCATACCTATGTCTACCTGTAGTTCCAGCATGTAGGTAGCTAAGAAAGGAGGATTGTGCCAACAGAGAACAATCCCTCTTCTAAAAGTAAATGTTCTAAAGATGTTTTAAAAACATAAATGCTGACAGACTCCTCACTGAAGAAGATAAATAGGGCAAATAATTGAAAGAGGCTTTATATTGAGGTAATGGCAAGTGAATGAAATAATTACATACCTATTAAAACAGCTGAATCTAGGTACTGCTGGCAAGGATGTGAAGCAGAAGGACCTGTAATGTACTTACTGTGAGAATACAAAATGGCTAGAGCTATATGTTCATCCTTATGTACTCTTGGGATGGTGGATTACTCCCTGGAAACTCTGGGGGTTCTGGTTGGTTGATATTGTTGTTCTTCTTATGGGGTTACAAATACCTTCAGCTCCTTCAGTCCTGTTTCTAACTCCTCCATTGGGGAGCCATTATCAGTCCAATGGTTGGCTTTGAGCATCTGCTTTGTATTTGTCAGGCTCTGGCAGAGCCTCTCAGGCAACAGCTATATCAGGTCCTGTCAGCATGCACTTCTTGGCATCAGCAATATTGTCTGGGTTTGGTATCTGTATATGGGATGGATCCCCCAGGTGGGGGGTAGTAATCTGTGAAGATACTTTGACAATTTCTTACTAATCCAAACATACTCTTGCCATATAATCATGAAATTACCCTTCCTGGTATTTAAATTTAACTAAATTAGTTAAAACTTATGTCTACACCAAAACCCACATATGGACATTTATATAAAAATTATCCATAATTGCCAAAATGTAGCAACAACTGAAATGTTCCTCAATAAACTAGTGAATAAATATACCACCCTAGACAGTGGAACTTGTAGGGCTAATAGAAATAAGGTACAAAGCCACACAAAGATGTGAGAAGCTTGAAAGCATAGTATTAAGTGAACAATGCTGATTTGAAATGGCTATGAGTTTAATTACACAAAATTATGTAAAAGCAAAAATATAAAGATTATAGGTTACTGGGAGCCGTGAGGAGGGATGGTTAAGAGGAAGACTATGAAGGATTTTTAGGACACTGAACTTATTCTGAATGATGCTAGAATGGTAGATACACATAATTATACATTTATTTAAGTCCAAAAAATCTACAATGTAAAGTGTGACTTTAATGCAAATCCTAAGATGATCATGATTAATATATGTTCATTGATTCTAACCAGTATGCAATGTGTGCATGAAGTTGATGGTGGTAGAAATTGTGCAGATGTTGGAAAAAGCTAAAAGTATTTTAAATGCAGTCTGCAACAGTAAAACCCACAAGGTAAGTAGGAGACTTGTTTTAGTGATTTAAAGAATTTGAAGATTCACAGCTGAATGTTGATTGGGCTATAAAATCACAAGGTTAAAAACTGTTTTCTTATTTAGAGATTTATTTATTTATTATATATAAATACTCTGTAACTGTCTTCAGACACACCAGAAGAGGGCATCAGATCTTATTACAGATGGTTGTGAGCCACCATGTGGTTGCTGGGATTTGAACTCAGGACCTCTGGAAGAGTAGTCAATGGTCTTAACCACTGAGCCATCTCTCCAGTCCAGAAAAATTTTCAAAAGCCTTTAATGTTTGCTTGCTTCAGAGATTCTTGACATATACCAAGAACTACAGATGCATACTTTTGGAACTAACAAGAACATGTTAGTTTTCAATCATTTGTAGACATTTATTGGATGTCTATGGATAGACTTGGCCCAACAACTGTATGTCTGGAATGTTTTAATTTGCCCCTGTGTTATCCATATGACCTCACTGGTTTGTGATTGCAGAAAGACCTTCATTACTATTGTCCGTAGACTACTGAAGTTTATCTCTGACATGAGACAGCTCAATGGTCATTGAATAGATGGATTTTCACCAGTTTATATATACCTGCTCAGGAACACTTACCTAGTTAACATATGCTAAGCTTGTGCCAAGCTCTGAAGAGTTAATCAGGAAAATATCTCAGGGAATTCTTAAGAACCACAGTCAACACAGTTTGTACCTGAGCTGTTTCCCTTTGCTATTCTGATTGGCTTTGGTCATCACAACCATTAATAAGAATTTATCTGTATATAGTGCTTTCTTCAGACACTTAAAGAAAACCAGTTAGTAAAGTACTAACAAATCTACTTAAAGGTGAGTTAAAGGATGCTAATGGAAGAAATAGGAAACTCTTTAGCACACTACTAATGGATGGCCAATAAAATTATCTTGAAATAGAGTGACTTGTTTACATTCACAGGTACACATTCTGATACCCACAGGGGCACAGTGGTATCTACTTTGGAAATATGCTGCTAATTCTGGTTTGAAATGAATAAACTACTACTCTATAACTAAGTTTATATAGTATAACAAATATATGATGTGTGGCCAATAAATTTTTATCATTTTCTAGATATTCCAAACTGGTCGAGGGGAAAAAATAAAGAGGGCCTTGTAAAATAAATGTAGGCTCAGATATATAATCTCCTGTGGTTAGTAGTGTCTTAGGGGATTTATCAATGGTCAATACAAACTTTATACTGGGGAGGTTTCTCTACTCTATCCAGGTGTCTCTTTTATGAAAGCTGTGCAGTGAGGAACTAATGTACTTAGAAGGCTTGGCAGGTGGTTTGGCTTAGATGATGTTCTTTGCGTCTTTCATTTTATAATACTACCAGTCAGTGTGTGTTCTGGGTGCAGAGAGATGATGTCCTATGGAATGTCACATGCTCTGTACGAGTCTCCAGTATAGACTGTACTGAAGCCCATGATTAGTGACATTCACTTTAGTTAGTTATGGAGTTGTGCGTTCTGGAACTGCTTCTACTGGTCTCTAGTTCAAGAACATCACACTGGTCTTTGTGGATATTTCTGAGTTTCCTCTATGACTTGCTCATCCACTGTTCCTTGGGGGACATTAGCTCACATATTTTAGGGGGGTTGAAAACTATGAAATTGGTGAAGTGGGCTGGCAGATTGGAAACAGGAAAGAACTACTGTTCAAGTCCATAGTCTCAAGAGAGCTGGAGACAAAGATTCTTCTTCCTCTGGGGACAATGCTGTTTCCTGTTAAGACCTTCTGCTCAATAGATGGTGCTTACCCAGACTATCACAAGGTAATTTAATGTGCTTTACTCAAAGCACTGATTTAAACGCAAAGCTTCCAAACAAAGAAAACACCTTCATAGCAATATATACACTGATGATTTCCCCAAACTGGGCACTGGTGCTCACGCTTCATATTTATTAAGAGGAGATCCATCCTTAAGCAGGTCTTGCACCTCTATTGCCTTGCCGTGCTGGGCACAGTAAATAGCAGAAGTTTAACACCTTTGTATTCTCTCTGAAGCTATCTGATCATCATATATTGGGATGTGTAAACTTTCATATACTTCTCCCACTTTGGATCATGGAAATTAAATGAATACATCCCTCTCCAATGACCTGGATTGAACTTACTGTATCTTCTCATCTCCAAATGCTACTCTTATAGTTCCAGCAGGCTTTGTACTTTCTCCTCACAATACACAAATTTCTTTCAGTTTGGTTCCTGTTAGGTTAACATCATGAGTCTTTGACCCAGCCAGTCAGGCTCAACCGTTCATATGCAAGGATGAGCTTCTGGGATATAGAACATTTGACGTTCTTCATAAAGAAAAATTAAGAGACAAGTTGATGACTTTTTCTCTTTATTTTAGTTTTAAAACTTAGGGAATAAAGAGCATAATATGTTGAGTCTATATTATGGTTAAAAATATCATTGGTCTTTGGACAGAGGATTAAATAAGAGAAATATCATATATAGTAAGATCATATATAATAATTGTAACAAAATACACCACCAGACACACACACACATACTGTACATATCCACCACAACACTTTAATTTGAACATTGCATAATATATACTTCTGTTGGTAATCAATCAGCGATCATTTCATTGCCCTACACATTAGAGTATATGTAGGCATGTAGCTGATATTCAATAAATCTTTTCCTGGAATACCATTTTACTATATATTTTTAATGTAGAAAAAATAGATAGTACTTATTATTGTGAGAAAATAATTCTGTTTTTTCTCTAACTGAATACTCTTAATATGGTTTATCTTGTTGAGATCGATTAGATGGTAAGCAATGTTAATGTGTGTGTGTGTGTGTGTGTGTGTGTAACATCTTTCAGTTCATAGAAATTTGTGTGATTATGACCTAGCATTTTTAAATAAATGGCGAAGACCCACTTTATGATCAAAATTTGATAATTAAGGACTTACATTTCAACAACAATTATGAGAACTAAGCATACAGAAATAAACTTTACTGACAAGTAGAAGCAAATAAATAGAAGCTCTGTTATTAAATAATGAAGGTCTTCTAACATTAATCCACTTTTAAATAGCATTGGACCATCAAAATATATATTCAATAATTCTAAGTGTTTAATAAACAAACCATTATAAGAGTTTCTCCAGACAGGATAAACATATATGAACAGAAATAGTAAAACACACAGACACACACACACACACACACACACACACAGACACACACAGACACACACACACAGACACACACACACAGACACACACACAGACACACACACAGACACACACACACAGACACACACACAGACACACACACACAGACACACACAGAGACACACACACAGACACACACACACAGGCACACACACAGACACACACACAGAGACACACACACAGACACACACACAGACACACACACAGAGACACACACAGAGACACACACACAGACACACACACAGACACACACACACAGACACACACAGAGACACACACAGAGACACACACACAGACACACACACAGACACACACACACAGACACACACACACACAGACACACACACAGACACACACACAGACACACACACAGAGACACACACACACAGAGACACACACACACAGACACACACACAGAGACACACACACACAGAGACACACACACAGACACACACACACACACACAGAGACACACACACACAGAGACACACACACACAGACACACACACACACACACACACACACATTGGCTGTACTGAGAATGAAAGTAGAAGCCTGGAAGAATCCCTACCCCTACCCTAATGCTGAAAAGACGATCTTCCCAAGGCCGTTAGTCTTTTCTCAGTCTGTCCTGTGATTGGCAAGATAGTTAATCAGTTTCCTTGCATGATTTTCTAGCCTGGGATAATAGAATCAGCTCTCTTTCCCAAAGGTCAGTGACTTTTCTTGAATATACCTGTAACCCCATGGACATAGCAAGCCACGAAGGCAGAGCAGAAGAGTCAGAGCTGCTGGTCACACTGGTGCCACAGAGTCTGCCTGTCTCTAACAGGGTTTCACCCCAACACTACTCAGCTTCCCTTCATCTCCTACCAATGCTGTTTTTGCCACAAAACTTCTCTTCAATATTCTGCTCCTTTTCCTCCCTGAATAATCACAGGCTGTTCCCATCAGTGCATTTGGATAAGAATCTTTGTAGAAATCACAAGGAAAGGGAGCAAAAGACATTTCTATCTTGCCATAGATTTCTATCCACTTTTGGAGTTAGGCCAAGTGTGTATATGAGGCCTTATGTTAAAGACCTGCTTAGAGTGTGATTTCTGAAAATACTTCTTTTCACTCATTTCCACAAAAACAGAAAATGACATTTGGGACAAATTAGCTCCTGCTTAACTTTATTTTTTCAACCATCCCTTTGACTCCCAGAAAATACTCTTTCATGGAACGGTGGAATGATCAAAACATCACTCAGAAAATGAGATTAATGATTTTCCTGCCTCAGCAAATTTTAGATTATACACTAGCCTGACCTTGTTTCCTCAGCAGATCTTACAAGCTTCTTGGCTCCTCCCGGACAATCTATAATTTTACCGGCTTGGAGTCTCTATGCTAGGCCAGTCTTAAATAGATTTACTTAAGACAATCTTATTTTGCTTCAATCCCTTCCTGGGGGTTATCTCCTCCTGGTTACACATCCATCAGATTTTGACTGAAATACTTCCTCCAAAATTATAGCCTTCAGCGCACACAGCTTCAGGTTGGCTCTGATCTGAGCACTGAGATTGTAAGAAAGAAAATGGCAAAAAATGCATAGAGTTCACACTCTTCCTTTCATATAAACATAATAGGATGAAATTCCCTGCAGGGCCATTTTTATCCTGTATTCTCCCACTGTGTCAAATTCAGCTATATTGGACATGGAAGGCTAAAGACATGAAGTGGTGACCATTTTTCTAAAAGCCATTTCTCTGGGTGTCTCAGCAGCAATCTCCTAGGTATATAGCAATCCTTTTCTGTTGAAAGGTCATTTCTCTTTCCCTTTTCATCTAATATCCCAACGGCTCATTCATTTGTTTGACAATTGGTGAGGATAGGGCTGAAAAGGTCACATGCTGCACTCTAGGATTCTATGTCTCTCTATGTACACAACTAGACGTCTAATAAGCTTATTAAAAGTTTCAAGGTGCTTTTGCTTATCTCTCTTCACAGTCATCACAAAATGGAAACCCCATTTCCAACTGCTAAAAATGAGACTCGAGAAAGGTGTAGAACACAGCTTTGTGGAATTCGGACTTCCTGCCCCACGTTTAGCATGCTTTTCTTTACAAAAGCACTTCAATCTTAGCTGCGACTCACTACATTGGGGATATGGAACCTAAGGAGGCTACTTCATGTAGCCAGACAGAAGCCCTAGTGGAGCAATAGAGACACCAACCAACCCACAAAACTTTCAGCCCAAAAGTTATCCATTCAAGGAGTAATGCAGACCCAGCACAGGGAACAGAAACTGAGGGAATGGCCAACCAATAACAAGGCAAACTTGAGACCTATCCCATAGCCAAGCACCAATCCCTAATGTTAATGATATTCTGTTGTGCTTTCAGAAAGGAGCTTGGAGTTCTCCGAGAGGCTCCACTCAGCAGCTGACTCAGACAGTTACAGACACCCACAGCTAAACAGTAGATGGGGCTTGACAACTTTCATAAAAGAATAGGAGGAAGGATTGCAGGCCCCAAAGGGTAGAGGAACTCCACAGGAAGCCCTTGGGGCTGAACCACCTACCAAAGAACATACACAGGCTGGACCTAGGCCTTCCTGCTCATATGTAGCAGATGTGGGTTTGGAAAAACTGGAACTTGGGCTATCCTAAAAGCCGTTGCCTACACATGGGATGTATTCTATTAGTTGGGCTGGCTTGCCTGGCAAGCTTGGCTTCCTCAGTGGCAGAGGAAGAACCTAGCCTTGAAGAGGGAGTGCCAGCATGGGGAAGATACCCAGGGGCCACCCACCCTGGAAGAAGAGAAGGGAAGAGGGAAATAGGGGAAGGATTATGGGAGTAGCGACTGGGAGGGGGATGTGAGTAGGATGTAAAATGAATAAGTACAAAAAAATAAAGTTAAATTAGAAAACCAAACCAAACCAACCAACCAAACAACCAAACAATCAATCAGACAAACAAAAAAAACCAAAAGCACTTCAGTTCTTCACACCAAGATAACCTATTCAAAAGTAGAAGGGCTAAGAGATAATTATGATAATTTCTGTATCCACATTGAAGGGAGCTTCATAAGTGTGTGTAATCAAGCCTTTGCTAAAATTTGAATTCAAAGGACATGAAGACTCTGATGGAGTAGATGAGGTCTGGGAGACTGGACTATGTAGTCTCAGGGTAGTGTCACCTAGAGAGGGGCAGAGTCAATGCAGACAGCATGTAGGCAGGCACACTATGAAAGGATGCTGCAGAATGAGAAATGGCCCAGGAGACATTTTCCTTCCCTGTCTTTCCTCGGTGAGATTAGGTCCTTTTCTTTGCTAACATAGACACAATTTTAATGACTATTCCCAAAATTAGTATTTATGTTTACAGTTTATAATGCTACACACATTATATACTAATAATCTAAAAACAAGCAAGTGAACACTGTACTTTGAAATATTATTAATGAGATTAATTTGCATTAGAAAGAGGATGTTCCAAGATACAAATTTGTTCATTAATAGTCAACAGTGATTTACAATAAGTACTTGACATTTTGTATTAACATTATACAGAGTCTGACAAATAAACCATCCTCCCTGTTGACCATACAGATGGCAAGCATCTGTGATTTCAGTGGCTTAAGATACTATAGAGAGCTCAGAATTTGTTTATGGTCGTTCTTTGTTGCGGGAATTGACTTATCTAAACAGACTTTCCAATACTAGTTCTTACGGTTTGGAGCTAACTGTTTGGGATGGCTATTCTTAGTTGTCAACATGACTATATCTGGAATGAACTGCAGTGCAGAAATGGAGGGCACGCCTGTGGCCCTGGTCTTGAAGCTGACACTCAGCTTTAATCCAGATCTTTAGACATACCTTTAATCTGGGCCATACCTTCTGATGGAGCCTTTCCAGCACATCCATTGGAGCCTACTTCTTCAGGATTCCAGCTTATACAGAAGACCCAGCCTCATGGGAGTGAGCAATTACTAGATTCTTAGACTTCCCATTCATAGTTGGCCATTTTTTGGTTTAGTTGGACTGCAAACTATAAGTCATTCCAATAAATTTATATATATATATGATATATATATATTTATTATATATATCACATATATAATTTATATATATGATATATATATCATATATATATATATATATATATATATTCCACAAGTTCTGTGACTCTAGAGAACTCTGACTAACACTATCAATGATTACAATCCTAGAGAAAAATCCCATAATTACAACTTAGTCTTCAAGGGTTTAATGCAGTGCTTTGGGCCACTCGGCTATGGTGCTGATCACTCCTGACTTCTTTTAAATGAGATGTGACCAACACTGTCTTTGAGAAGCTGGTCTTCAAAAAAAGAAGGAACTAGAAATGCTCATGTTTATCCTTTTAAATATTTGACTATAACCATTATACCAGAAAAGCAAAAGGACTGCGTTAGGTATAAAAGAAACTGGAGTCGTCTCTTCAATAGGAAGACAGACATCCTTGGGTAGGCAGAAATATCACAACTATTTTAGAAGTTAAAGCTGCACATTGGAAGGCTGACACAGTGTCACTGTAATTAGAAGCAGGTGCATATAAATTAGCGAAGAGAGAAGACTAATTGTTACTAATGAAGCTTTTAAAGTAAAAACTTAATGAAATGCATAATTCAACGCTAATGGCCAAGAGATGGACAACCTTCTTCCATTTCACTTATGTTAAATTTTGGTTTAAGGTGAGGTAATTTTTTTACTAGTGCTAAAAGTATCACTGTTCCTACATCATTATGAAAACAAGCAACACAACAGATATTGTTTTAAAATGTCGATTTTTTTATATGTATCAAGCCAAGGTGGCAATCGGAATTTGGTTTTAATAAAAGAAAGTACTAAGCTCATACCTAAGATACAAAGGTAGACAAAGAGTAGGTCTAGATATCCCTTCATCTCTGTCCTCTATTTCTGTAGAGGCCTGTCTTGATTAGTTTCATGTCTTTTGGAATAGTCACAGAATCAGTGATCACAGTGGGGTGTGTGTGTATGTGTGTGTGTGTGTGTGTGTGTGTGTGTGTGTGTGTGTGTGTATTTTCTTGTATATGAGTGCCAACATGAATATGCCATGGCACAAGTGTTGAGGTCAGTGTATAGCTTCTGCTATGGGTTCTAGACTTCCACCTTGTATTAAGAAGGATCTTTCTTTTGTTGTTCACCTGGAGTTTGCCAAAACAGGTGGCCTGTTAGCTCCAGGGGTTTTCTTGTTTCTGCCTCCCATCTCTAGTGACCTGGAGAAAACAGGGAGAGGTAGTGATGGCATCAGAATCTCTGTTGCGGTATTTTGTTTTGTGATTTCACCCTGGAAGCCATGTATATATTAACAATAATAATTAAAAATAAAACCTGCTAAATATATAATAAACATAAGCAAAACCAAACTATGAACTAGTGAGAAGCAAGTCGAGGAAGAATTCTGTGATTTTGTAATACAGCAATTTAAAAAAAATTTTTAATCCTTTTTTTACAATACAGATTTTATCCCCTTCCTGGTCAACCCTCTGAGTGTTCCACATTCCACACTTACCCCCAGTCTCCATGAGGATATCCCCCACCCGTCTACCCCCCTACTCCACCCGACCTCCCCACTCTCTAGGACCTCCAGTCTCTTGAGGGTTAGGAACGTCTTTTCTCAGCCAGACCCAGCAGTCCTCTGCTGTATATGTTTTGGGGACCTCATACCATTATGCTGCCTGGTTAGTGGTCCAGTGTCTGAGAGATCTCAGGGGTCCAGGCTAGTTGAAACTACTGGTCCTCTTACAGGGTCACCCTCCTTTTCAGCTTCTTCCACTTTTTCCCTAATTCAATCACAGGTGTCACCAGCTTCTGTCCATTGGTTGGGTGTAAATATCTGCATCTGACTCTTTCAGCTGCTTGTTAGGTCTGTTGGAGGACCATCAAGGGAGGGCCCCTTTTTGTGAGCACTCCATAGACTCAGTAATAATGTCATGTCTTGGGGCCTCCCCTTGAGCTGTATCCCAAGTTGGGACCTCCTTTTCCTCAGGCTCTTCTCTATTTTTGTCCCTGTGTTCTTTCAGACAGGAACAATTATGGGTCAGAGTTTTTGACTGAGGGGTGGCAACCCCATTCCTCTACTTGATGCCCTGTCTTTCTGCTGGAGGTGGGCACTACAAGTTCCCTCTCCCACTGATTCATTGAAGCTCCCTCCCTTTGAGTCATGGGAGACTCTCACCTCCCAGGCCTCTGGTACATTCTGGAGGGTCTCTCCAACTTCTTCTTCCCAATGTTGCCTGTTTCCATTCTTTCTGCTGGCCCTCAGACCTGTTTCCCCACCCAATACCTGATCATATTCCCCTCTTCCCCCCCGTCCCCTTTCTCACCGAGGTCCGTCTCTCATCCCCTACTCCTGTGATTGCTTTCTTCTCCCTCCTAAGTGGGATTCAGCTTGTTAACCTTTTTGGGTTCTGTGGATTGTATCCTGGGTATTCTGTACTTATTTTTGGCTAATATCCACTTATTAGTGAGTATATATCATGCATGTTCTTTTGGGTCTGAGTTACTTTACTCAGGATTATATTTTCTAGTTTCATCTATTTGCCTTCAAAACTCAAGATGCCCTCATTCTTGATAGTTGAGTAGTATTCTATTGTGTAGATGAACCACATTTTCTGTATCCATCCTTCTGGTGTGGGACATCTGGGTCATTTCTGGCCTCTGGCTATCACAAACAAGGCTGCTATGAACATAGTGGAACACGTGTCCCTGTGGCATGGTGGGGAATCTTTTGAGTATATGCCCAAGAGTGGTATAGCTAGATTTTCAGGTAGATCTATTTCCAATTTTCTGAGGAATCTCCAGATTGTTTTCCAGAGTGGTTGTACAGTTCACAATCCCACCAACAATGGAGGAGTGTTCCTCTTTCTCTACATCTTTGCCAACATGCGCAGTCTCCTAAGGTTTTGATTCTAGCCATTCTGTTTGGTGTGAGGTGGAATCTCAGGGTTGTTTTGACTTGTATCTCCCTGATCACTAAGGACTTTGAACATTTCTTTAAGTGCTTCTCAATCATTCAAGATTCCTCTGTTGTGAATTTTTTGTTTATTTCTAGATGTGATTTTTCGATTGCATTGTTTGGTATTTGGTGGTTAGCTTCCTGAGTTCTTTATATATTTTGGATATTATCCCTCTATCAAATGTGGGATTAGTGAAGACATTTCCCCAATTTGTAGGTTGCTAATTTGTCCTATTAACTATGTGCTTTGCCTTACAGAAGCTTTCATGAGTTACCGTTTATCATTTCTTGACTTTAGAGCATGAGCCATTGGAGTTCTGTTTAGGAAATTTCCCCCTGTGTCAATAAGTTCAAAGCTCTTTCCCACTTTGTCTCTATTAGATCCAGTGTTTCAGGTTATATGTTTTTGATTTAACACCTTGCCTGATATATGATAAGAAAACACAAAGAAATTCTGGGCTGTATTCAGAGCCTTGGGAGCTGGTAAGTACATTTAACAACTGCTGGTAGTCATCCAGTATGACTGCAGATAACGTAAACTTTCACATATCTCTACATGTGTGAGACATTCAGGAATAAAATATGGTGTAATTGTATGGGATTTGCCAAGCTCTTGCTAATTTCTTTTTATTTTTTTTTAGATAATTAATTTTTTCTTTTTTCTTTTTTTTCTCATCTTTATTAACTTGGGTATTTCTTATTTGCATTTCAACTGTTATTCCCTTTCCCGGTTTCCGGGCCAACATTCCCCTAACCCCTCCCCCTCCCCTTCTCTATGGGTGTTCCCCTCCCCACCCTCCCTCCATTACCGCCCTCCCCCCAACAATCACATTCACTGGGGGTTCAGTCTTGGCTCGACCAAGGGCTTCCCCTTCCACTGGTGTTCTTACTAGGCTATTCATTGCTACCTATGAGGCTGGAGCCCAGTATCAGTCTGTGTATAGTCTTTGGGTAGTGGCTTAGTCCCTGGAAGCTCTGGTTGGTTGGCATTGTTCATATGGGGTCTCAAGCCCCTTCAAGCTCTTCCAGTCCTTTTGCTGATTCCTTCAACAGGGGTCCCGTTCTCAGTTCAGCGGTTTAATAATGGCATTTGCCTATATATTTGCCATATTCTGGCTGTGACTCACAGGAGAGATCTACAACCAGTTCCTGTCAGCCTATACTTCTTTGTTTCATTCATCTTATCTAGTTTGGTGGCTGTATATGTATGGGCCATGTGTGGGGCAGGCCCTGAACTGGCATTCCTTCAGTCTCTGTCCTAAAGTTTGCCTCCCTATCCCCTCCCAATGGTATTCTTGTTCCCCTTTTAAAGAAGGAGTGAAGCATCTGCATTTTGGTCATCCTTCTTGAGTTTCATGTGTTCTTTGCATCTAGGGTAATTCGAGCATTTGGGCTAATATCCACTTATCAAAGAGTGCATACCATGTGTGTTTTTCTGTGATTGGGTTACCTTAATCAGGATGATATTTTCCAGTTTCATCCATTTGCCTCTGAATTTCATAAAGTCATTGTTTTTGATAGCTGTGTAATATTCCATTATGTAGATGTACCACATTTTCTGTCTCCATTCCTCTGTTGAAGGGCATCTGGGTTCTTTCCAACTTCTTGCTATTATAAATAAGGCTGCTATGAACATAGTGGAGCATGTGTCTTTGTTATATGTTGGGGCATCTTTTGGGTATATGCCCAAGAGAGGTATAGCTGGGTCCTCAGGTAGTTCAATGTCCAATTTTCTGAGGAACCTCCAGACTGATTCCCAGAATGGTTGTACCAGTCTTATTGCTAATTTCTTATGGTGGCATGTTATTTTACACCAGAACTTATAAATTGTTTGCTGTATATTTCCATAGTTTGAAAGAATATTAATATAAAATCATTTTAAAAACCCCATAATAGTTACAAATAAGTATGTCAAAGCAGATGAGCATGATCAAGCAAATATTAGGAATCAGAGCACTTAAAATAAGAGGAAAAAGAAAAAACATTAAAGAAGTTAAGCAAAAATCTGTTCATTATTCACTCAAATTAAAGCTATATTAACTATGTTATCTTTCATTGTGTGTTTCAGAGCTCTAGAGACAGTGACCACATGGTAACTGTTCTGAGTCTCCAGAGATCAGCTGACTACATAGCGCTTTCTATTCAGTGAAGCAAGGATCTTTGAAGACATCAGTGCTTGCAGTTCAGTTCAGAGAGAACTTATACAAAAAGAAGCCGAAGACATCTAGGCAGATCAGGTAAGAGAATGCTCACCCATGGTATCATTGTATCACCATCTTTAAAAGATGCAGGAGCTGATTGGAAGGGCTTGCACTGGTCTCTAAAGAAGGGACAGTGGGATAAGATCTGCCTTGAATGCAGCAAAATATGCAATGAATGACTTATAAAATGCAGCAAATAGGCTTAAAAATCTCAAAATGTAACAAGGTGAACCTGGTACTTGGGAACATGGTGAAAGGATTCAATTACTTCATGCTTTATTATACACATTGCACTTCAGCGTGGCTAATTATTGATGAAGCATTTCATATTTTAAGAAACATTTTTGCTGTTAAATGTAGGGAGAATGTTAATCTCCTATGAAGTAACAGAAGTACATGATAGTCACAAGTGACTGCTGGAATCAGTAAGTGTGGCAGAGCTCTTGATAATGAGTAGATTGGTTGTATGAAATTAGAGATTCTTGATGTATTTAAAAAAATCTAACAACTCAATTTCTTGACAATGGAACACATGACAGATTTTAGTTTCTATTAAGGAGTTACTGTAAATTTTGTTGAGTGTAGTAATGGTATTTAGGTCATTTTAGAAATTTCTGTTTTTTAGACACTTCTGCAAAGGTATTTATGGGTTATTTGACATTCTCTCTAATTTTCTTTAAAATACCATGAGAAAAAAGGCAAAAGGATAAATAAAATCATAACTGTAGAAGGAAGACAATTCCACAGCTCCCTGCTACTAAACCCCGTGGGAGAGAGAGCTCATCACCTAGATGTGTGGGCAATCCCGAGACTGCAGGGCAGGAGAAACTGCCACTTCTGTCCACCTTTGCCCATATCCCTGGCCCAAGAGGAAACTGTATAGGACCTCTGGGAACAGGAAGATAGAGGCAGTCAAGCTGCAGGAGCCTTTCGGTCCAGACTGTGCCCGGATCTGAACGGACCCAGTCAAACAGCTCCCTGTACCCAAATCCCATGGGAGGGAGAGATAGATCTCCAGAGGGGCAGACAGGCCTGGGAAACCAGAGGTGACTACTCTCTGCCCACATTTCTGACTCTAGAGGAAAACACCAAGCACCATCAGGGTCCCCTGTGCACAGGGACCCAGAAGTAGGGGCAGGGCCTTCTGGTTGCTGCCCTCATGGAGAGCTAAAACATAGCCCTGAGGAGCGACTTCAGGCCTGAGACCAGAGATAAGACCAACTTTTCTGCTCTAAGTGACTTGCCGGGTAGACTCAGGACACATGCCCACAAAAACAAATGAAAGCCAGTGGACAGGAACAACTACACGCCTGAAAGCAGAACACTCTGTTCCCATAACTGGCTGAAAGAAAACAGGAAAACAGGTCTTCAGCACTCCTGAGACACAGGCCTATAGGATGGTCAAGCCACTGTCAGAAATAGCAGAACAAAATAACAGCAGCAACAACCTGATGGCGAGAGGCAAGCATAGGAACTCAAGGAACAGAAACCAAGACTACATGGCATCATCAGAGCCCAATTCTCCCACCAAAGCAAACACTGACTATCCAAACACA
This sequence comes from Rattus norvegicus, assembly GCF_021556685.1. Lineage (NCBI taxonomy): Eukaryota > Metazoa > Chordata > Mammalia > Rodentia > Muridae > Rattus > Rattus norvegicus. The sequence continues at coordinate 69,731,265 of NC_141542.1, read as the reverse complement.
CCAGAAAAGCAAGATCTAGATTTAAAATCATATTTGATTATGATGATGGAGGACTTTAAGAAAGACATAAAGAAATCCCTTAGAGAAATGCAGGAAAACACAAGCAAACAAGTAGAAGCCCTTAGAGAGGAAACACAAAAATCTCTGGAAGAATTACAGGAAAACACAATCAAACAGGTGAAGGAATTGAAAATGAAAATAGAAACAATAAAGAAAGCAGAAAGGGAGAGAACCCTGGATATAGAAAAACAAAGGAAGAGACAAGGAACTGTAGATACAAGCATTGCCAACAGAATACAAGAGATAGAAGAGAGAATCTCAGGAACAGAAGATTCCATAGAAATCATCAACACAACTGTCAAAGATAATATAAAACAGAAAAAGTAATTGGCCCAAAACATACAGAAAATACAGGACACAATGAGAAGATCAAACCTAAGAATAATAGGTATAGAAGAAAGTGAAGACTCCCAGCTCAAAGGACCAGGAAATATCTTCAACAAAATCATAGAAGAAAACTTCCCTAACCTAAAGAAAGAGATACCCATAGGCATACAAGAAGCCTATAGAACTGCAAATAGATTGGACCAGAAAAGAAACTCCTCCTGTCACATAATAGTCAAAACACCAAATGCACAAAACAAAGAAAGAATATTAAGAGCAGTAAGGGAAAAAGGCCAAGTAATATGTGAAGGCAGACCTATCAGAATTATACCAGACTTCTCACCAGAGACTATGAAAGCCAGAAGATCCTGGACAGATGTCATAAAGACCCTAAGAGAACACAAATGCCAGCCCAGGTTACTGTATCCAGCAAAACTTTCAATTATCATAGATGTAGAAACCAAGATATTCCATGATAAAAACAAATTTACACACTATCTTTGTACAAATCCAACCCTACAAAGGATAATAAATGGTAAAGCCCAACACAAGGAGGCAAGCCACACCCTAGAAAAAGCAAGAAACTAATCGTTTTGCAACAAAACAAAGAGAAAACAAATACACAAACATAATCTCACATCCAAATACGAATATAAGAGGAAGCAACAATCACTATTCCTTAATATCTCTCAACATCAATGGACTCAATTCCCCCAATAAAAAGACATAGATTAACAAACTGGATACTTAATGAGAACCCAGCATTTTACTGCCTACAGGAAACACACCTCAGAGACAAAGACAGACACTACCTTGGAGTAAAAGGCTGGAAAACAACTTTCCAAGCAAATTGTCTAAGAAGCAAGTTGGAGTAGCCGTTCTAATATCGAATAAAACCGATTTTCAACCAAAAGTCATGAAGAAAGATAAGGAAGGACACTTCATATTCATCAAAGGAAAAATCCACCAAGAAGAACTCTCAATCTTAAATATCTAAGAAAAGGGCACCTACATACATAAAAGAAACTTTACTAAGCTCAAAGCACACATTGCGTTTCACACAATAATAGTAGGAGGTTTCAACACCCCACTCTCCTCAATGGACAGATCATGGAAACAGAAATTAAATAGAGACATAGACAGACTAAGAGAAGTCATGAGCCAAATGGACTTAACAGATACTTATAGAACATTCTATCCTAAAACAAGAGGATATACCTTCTTCTCACCATGTCATGGTACTTTCTTGAAAAATTGTCCATATAATCTGGCACAAAACAGGCCTCAACAGATACAGAAAGACAGAAATAATCCCACGCATCCTATCAGACCATCACGGGCTAATGCTGGTCTTCAATAACAATAAGGAAATAACACCCACATATACATGGAAGTTGAACAATGCTCTACTCATGGTAATCTGGTCAAGGAAGAAATAAAGAAAGTAATTAAAGACTTCTTAGAATTTAATGAAAATGAAGGTACAACATACCCAAACTCATGAAACAATGAAACAATGAAACAATGAAAGCTGTGCTAAGAGGCAAACTCATAGCTCTGAGTGCCTGCAGAAAGAGCAGGAGAGAACATATATCAGCAGCTTGACAGCACACCTAAAAGCACTAGAATACACCCAGGAGGAGTAGAAGGCAGGAAATAATCATACTCAGAACTGAAATCAAACAAGTAGAAACAAAAAGGACTATACAAAGAATCAACAAAACCAGAAGTTGGTTCTTTGAGAAAATCAACAAGATAGATAGACCCTAAGCCAGACTAACTAGAGGACACCGAGAGTGTGTCCAAATTAACAAAATCAGAAATGAAAAGGGACACATAACAACAGAATAGGATGAAATTCAAAAAATCATCAGATCCTACTACAAAAGCCTATATTTGACAAAACTTGAAAATCTGGAGGAAATGAACAATTTCCTAGACAGATACCAGGTACCAAAGTTAAATCAGGCACAGATAAACCATTTAAACAACCCCATAACTCCTAAAGAAATAGAAGCAGTCTATTTCTAGCACTAAAAGTCTCCCAACCAAAAACAGCCCAGGTCCAATTGGGTTCAGTGCAGAATTCTATCAGACCTTCATAGAAGACCTCATACCAATACTATCCAAACTATTTCACAAAATTGAAACAGATGGAGTGCAACTGAATTCCTTCTATGAAGCCACAATTACTCTTATACCTAAACCACACAAAGACCCAACATAGAAAGAGAACTTCAGACCAATTTCCCTTGTGAATATCGATGCAAAAATACTCAATAAATGTCTTGCAAACCGAATCCAAAAATACATCAAAACGATCATCCATCATGATCAAGTAGGCTTCATCCCAGATGTGCAGGGATGGTTTAACATATGGAAAACCATCAAAGTAATCCACTATATAAACAAACTGAAAGATAAAAACTACATGATCATTTCATTAGATGCCGAGAAAGCATTTAACAAAATTCAACACCCCTTCATGATAAAAGTCCTGGAAAGAACTGGAATTCAAGCCCCATCTTAAGCATAGTAAAAGCCATATACAGCAAACCAGTAGCTAACATTAAACTAAATGGAGAGCAACTTGAAGCAATTCTGCTAAAATCAGGGAGTAGACAAGGCTTCCCACATTCTTCCTACTTATTCAATATAGTTCTTAAAGTCATAGCCAGAGCAATCAGACAACAAAAGGAGATCAAAGGGATACAGATTGGAAAGGGAGAAGTCAAAATATCACTATTTGCAGATGATATGATAGTATATTTAAGTGATCCCAAAAGTTCCACCAGAGAACTACTGAACCTGATAAACACCTTCAGCAAAGTGTCTGGGTATAAAATTAACTCAAATAAATCAGTAGCCTTCCTCTACACAAAGGAGAAACAAGCTGAGAAAGAAATTAGGGAAATGAAACCCTTCATAATAGTCCCAAATAATATAAAATACCTCAGTGTGACTTTAACCATGGAAAGATCTCCCATGCTCATGGATTGGCAGGATTAATAAAGTAAGAATGACCATTTTAGCAAAAGTGATCTACAGATTCAATGTAATCCCCATGAATATTCCAATCCAATTCTTCATAGAATTAGATAGAACAATTTGCAAATTCATCTGGAATAACAAAAAACCCAGGATAGCTATGAAAGGACTTCTGAGGGTATCACTATCCCTGAGGGTATCACTATCCCTGAACTCAAGGAGTATTACAGAGCAATAGTGATAAAAACTGCGTGGTATTGATACAGAGACAGGCAGATAAACCAGTGGAAGAGAATTGAAGACCCAGAAATGAACTCATACACCTATGGGCACTTGATTTTTAACAAAGAAGCCCAAACCATCCAATGGAAGAAAGATAACATTTTCAGCAAATGGTGCTGGTTCAACTGGAGGTCAGTATGTAGAAGAATGCGATCAATCCATGCTTATTACCCTGTACAAAGCTTAAGTCCAAGTGGATCAAGGACCTCCACATCAAACCAGATACACTCAAACTAATAGAAGAAAAACTAGGGAAGCATCTGGAACACATGGGCACTGGAAAAAATTTCCTGAACAAAACACCAATGGCTTATGCTCTAAGATCAAGAATCGACAAATGGGATCTCATAAAACTGCAAAGCTTCTGTAAGGCAAAGGACACTGTTGTTAGGACAAAACAGCAACCAACAGATTGGGAAAAGATCTTTACCAGTCCTACAACTGATAGAGGCCTTATATCCAAAATATACAAAGAACTCAAGAAGTTAGACTGCAGGGAAACAAATAACCCTATTAAAAAATGGGGTTCAGAGCTAAACAAAGAATTCACAGCTGAGGGATTTCAAATGGCTGAGAAGCCCCTAAAGAAATGTGCAACATCTTTAGTCATAAGAGAAATGCAAATCAAAACAACCCTGAGATTCCACCTCATACAAGTCAGAATGGCTAAGATCAAAAACTCCTGCGACAGCAGATGCTGGCGAGGATTTGGAGAAAGATGAACACTCCTTCATCGTTGGTGGGATTGCAGACTGGTACACCCACTCTGGAAATCATCCTGGAGGTTCCTCAGAAAATTGGACATTGCACTACCTGAGGACCCAGCTATTCCTCTCTTGGGCATATACCTAAAAGATGCCCCAACATATAACAAAGACACATGCTCCACTATGTTCATAGCAGCCTTATTTATAATAGCCAGAAGTTGGAAAGAACCCACATGCCCTTCAACAGAGGAATGGATACAGAAAATGTGGTACATCTACCCAATGGAATACTACTCAGCTATCAAAAACAATGACTTTATGAAATTAATATGCAAATGGATGGAACTGGAAAATATCACCCTGAGTGAGGTAACCCAATCACAGAAAAACCCACAGTGTATGTACTCACTGGTAAGTGGGAATCACTCAAATGCTCAAATTACCCTAGATGCACAGAATACATGAAACTCAAGAAAGATGACCAAAATGCGAATGCTTCACTCCTTCTTTAAAAGGGGAACAAGAATACCCTTGGGAGGGAATAGGGAGGCAAAGTTTAGAACAGAGGCTGAAGGAACGCCCGTTCAGAGCCTGTCCCACATGTGGCCCAAACATATACAGCCACCAAAGTAGATAAGATTGATGAAGCAAAGAAGTGCAGGCTGACAGGAACCGGATATAGATTCTCCTGAGAGACACAGCTAGAATACAGCAAACACATAGGCGAATGCCAGCAGCAAACTACTGAACTGAGAACAAACTACTGAACTGAGAACGGGACCCCCATTGAAGGAATCAGAGAAAGGACTGAAAGAGCTTGAAGGGGCTTGAGACCCCATATGAACAACAATGCCAACCAACCAGAGCTTCCAGGGACTAAGCCACTATCCAAAGACTATACATGGACTGACCTTGGTCTCCAACTGCATAGGTAGCAATGAATAGCCTAGTATGGGCACCAGTGGAAGGGGAAGCCCTTGGTGCTGCCAAGGCTGAACCCCCAGTGAACGGGATTCTTGGGGGGAGGGTGGTAATGAGGGGGAGGATGAAGATGGGAACACCCATATAGAAGGGGAGGGTGAGCGGTTTGGCAGATATTGGCCTGGAAACCGGGAACGGGAATAACATTTGAAATGTAAATAAGAAATACCCAATTTAATAAAGTTAGAAAAAAAAAGGAAGACTATTGTTAGAGGTGCTGGGATGCTATACACAGAGGTGGTACTCGGACAATCCTATCTATTCTCATTGTCATTTCCTACATCAGGGGCTGGAGGGTGAATAAGACAATGCTCTATTCTTACAGAGGATTTGAGTTTGGGTCACAGCACCCAAGACAGGCAGCTCATATCTGTAACTCTAGCTGTTGGAGATCCAGTGCCCTTTTCTGTCTTAGAGAAACACACATATACTCATAAATAAAATAAATATTAAAACTTCTTATATTAAAAAACTAAAATGAATGTCATTCAACATGATCAGTTTTTATAATATATATACATTATAAATATATTTTATGCAAAAATGAGAAATGAGCAACATAATATATTCTGTTGTCTCTTTTTACTCTAATAGCCCATCAAAACTATTTTCTTTTAAAGGTCTGAGATTTTCATTGAAATATTTCATGTAATTATTTTATTAACTTAAACTGATAAGAAATATGTTATATTGAATATTTTAAAATGAATTTAACCTCAGACCATCATTTAAAGGTGTCATGTTTAACATCCCTGGATGTACAGTGGTGTCTGATACTAAGATCAGAAGTGAGATTTCGTTTTAAAAGAGCCACAGATAAATTGGCACTATGCTAGAACTTATTAACTTTTATTTACTTTTCTTCCCTATTCATGCTATTCTTCAAAACAGGATGCTTTCCTATAACACACTTCTTTTTGTGCACTTGCATATGTGTGCGTGCCTGTACCTGTGTGCATATGTGGGGAGAAGAGAAGACAATGACAGACCCTTCATCAGGCATTGTTCTCCTTGGGTTTTGGGGCCTTCATGGTCTCTCTCTGGCTTGGGATTTTCCCATAGGCCAGACTGGCTGGTCAAGGAGCCCCACGATCTACCTGGCTCTCTGTATTAGTACTGGGATTGCAAGCATACATTGGAACACCACTTGAAGCTTTTCAAATCTGGATTCTGGGGCTCAAATGTAGACCCTCATGTTTCCAGAATAAGCACTTCAGCAAGCATTTTATTAACTGAACCACCTCTTCAGCTCATTCCTTCTCTGATATTTAAATATGCAGTTTTTGGATAAATGGACTAAAACACTTAAATGCTGGCTGAAGGCTATTTATTTCTCCATAAACAGCAGAACTTTTAATATCTCAGTACATAATACTTTAAAACTCTTACTTTAAAAGAAAAATAGGAGTCAGAAGCTACACATTTTATCATTTTATTGTCTTTTTTCTACAGTTCAGCTATTGACCAGCACACAGTTTCAGTTGCATGCTACTTGTGAGATGGCCTGGTCTAGGCAACTATAATCTGTACTATTAATAATCTGTTCTAACAAACCCTGCCTGCTCAGGAATGAGTAATATCATCCAAGAAGTCTTGTCACTGCACACACAGTAGTCTCTGTTGTTGGCTCATTGGCCCCAGTATGTCCACTTCTCCATCTTGCATTTTCAGGGAGGAAGGCCTACCATTAGTGGAGAGAAGAATCTTAGCAGTGTTCATGTACTGTGAACCCTCTGCTCTGTTATAAAACCAATTCTGATGGGAGCCAGTTTTGAGAAGAAATGCTTAGACTTAGTAAATAAAAATGAGATGTTGGTTTTCTCTCTGAGTATAGAAGGATGATAGCACATTTTGTTCATTTTGTTTGTCTGAGGCTATATAATTCTGCCTCCAGAGTCTTCAGTACTTCCTTGATTTCATGATGACTGAGAAGACCTGGAGCTAGAACTCAATGGGCTTGACCACAAATAAGCATCGGGACACTAAGATTCCATAATATCATCTCTACAACTATCTTCTTCATAGTTTTAGTCATATTGCCCACCGGATACTGCACATTTGAGAAATCTTGTTCTGGGAGTGTTTTCAACCATTCTCATCTCAGACATTATTTTTGGGAGGATCTGTTTCATATATACAATAATACCCCATTTATACAGTTCATTATTGGTAATGATGGTGAACCATTGGGTTAAGAGACCATTTTTGAGATGATCATTCAACATCCCCAAATTTATAATTATAGAGTTTAAGAAGTTTCAAAATATGGGTAAAAATTTCCCCCACCATCAAACTAATTGAAGAAGGGTAGTTATACTTTAATACTCTTAACATCTTAAAATAAACCCCTGATGTTTAAAAAACACCTTCAACATTGTTGGATGGGAAAAGACCATGACCCCAAGCCCAAGGTAAACAAAAAGACTTGTCGAGAATGTATATTCAGTTTGACTGACATAAATTACAACTATTTGGAGGAGTGGAATTTTATGGTAAGCTAAATTAAGAAAAATTCATAAGGTGCAATAATATACACCTTTAAGGTCGCCCCTTGAGAGGTAGAGATAGATGGATCTGAATGTGAGGGCAGCCTGATCCACAGAATGAGAAAAAGATTAGAGGCGAGACAATTTTGTTTCTATTCTGACTTATGTGTATCTGCTTTATAACTACTTCATTTAGTTGTATCTAAGGATGTTCCAAGATTCAACAAAATGTGGCAAATGAACATATTATTATCAGGCATCTATAGAGTATTTTATGGGTAAAATCAGACTTTTATTTCTGTCATTTTAAGAACTGTGGTTTAAATTCACAGATATATTTTAAGACTGCACTGAGGACAAATGATAAGGGTGACCAGGAAGACTCTTTAGATAGATGTTGCCAACCCAGTTTCCGTTGTAATATATTAAAAAAGAAGCATATACATAGCTTTCTGATCATTCTCTACTTTTGAAAAAATATTAATGATATTTATTGAAGTAGTTGAAATATAATTCATATATTTCTTGCCTTCTATAGGGCACAGAAAAATTCAGTTTTAGTGAATTGTAAATTATGTCATTATGTATATTATGGTGGTTTGAATGGGAATGGCCTCCATAGACTCATATATTGGAATACTTAGTCCTTATTGGTGGAATTGTTTTTGGAGGAATCAGGAGGTGAGGTCTTGTTGGAAGTAGTGTGTCACTGGGGGTTGACTTTGAGGGTTCAAAAGCTCATGAAAAGCTGAGTCTTTTTTTTATTCTGCCTTGTGTCTGCAGATCAGATGTAAGCTCTCAGCTACTGCTCCTGTGCCATGCCTGCCTGCCTGCTGTCATGATCTCCCCACCATGGTGGTCACAGACCCACTCTCTGAACTGTAAGTCCCCAATTTATGACTTTCTTTTTATAACCTGCTTTAGTCATGTTTGGATCTTCACAGCAGAAGGACGTGCTTTTACCTTCTGAGAGACAACAAAAATCTATTCTTTATCATGGTCTTGGTTTTGAATCTCTGAAGGTGTTCACTCATTACTGGTGGATGCACATAGGTTTGAAGTATCTTCTTACTATGGTTTGTATGTCAGCTAAAGATATATATTATATAACACATATCTAAGGAAGGACTTATAGAAGTATGCAATTCCTGGGTCTATATCTCATGACTGTACTGACCTTCCTCTATAGACTGCTTGTGTAGTTCTGATTCTTAAAGACCAAATAAAATTTAGTAGGTAAAAAAAGTTGGAAATATATGCAGTTTAGTGCTTACTTTATTTCAGGGATGTCCAACATCTCCCACTTTATTCACTCTTATAGTGATGCTGTGAGAGGATGTTAACATTTCTACTTCCTGCTTTACAAAATCAGAAATAGGGAGTTAAAGTAGTAGGGATTTTCTGAACCATTTGTAACTAGTGAGAAAGGAAGTTTATCTTTAACTATGACCAAAAATAAATCTTAGGATTGATACTGTGATACAGACATGACTATTGATACTTAAACAACAAAGATGACAACAAACCATGGGACCCGTCCTTCAAGCATCTCTCCTCCATTCCCTTTGTCTAAGTGACAGACTATTGGGAAGCCCCATTCCTTCCTTAGCAGTGATTTTTCAGAGTCTGTGAACAGACGAGTTTCACTTGGTCAATAAATACTTTTCAATGTCCAAGATATGTTGTTTTTTTAAACCACTTTTCAGCTTTATTGTGGATAAAATTTCTTTCTCAAAATATCTTAAACACTTAATATTATATAAATTTTAGACTATTCAATGTGTTATAAATTTCCTGTTTCACTAGGTTCTTAATAATCGACGATTGACTCTAGCTTTCTAAATAATTAAGAGTAATAAACTGAGTATTTTTTTCTCTCCAGAGGGAACACAATAGTGTAGCTCCTATGTGGGGTTATTTTGTAAGCAATGCTTGCTATTTTATCTAATGAGAAAAAAAAGAATGAATTATAAAGAAATAAACCATGGATCTTTTCATGATTGTCTCTCACATTTTTACATATCTCCCTGATAGCCTTGACAGGAATATATTTTGTTGAGTCATTTCTGATTGAGCTAACAGCTATTGGGCACCACATAGCTGTTTAAGTCTCTTGGAAAAGATATTGAGGGGTCAAGTGGTTTTCAGAAACTGCTTAATAAATTACTTGGCATAGAGATTGATATTTTAAATTTTAGACTCATGGAATGCTGGAAATCCATTTGTAAAAGTTATCATGATTTATTAAGGAATACAAAAATGACATTTTTCAATCTAAATACAATGCTGCCTTTTCAGAAATCTAAATGTCTAATATTTATTTTGTAAGGGTTTCAGTGTCCTTCACAAGAGTTTGGTTATAAAAGAGTGTCCAACGCATATGGACATAAAATTAAGTAGAGTTCTGAGAACTGGCTATAGTGTTTTAGCTTCATGGATCTGATTATTATCTAGCCCATTGAGTCAACTGATATATTGATTAATCTTATGATTTCAAAAGTAGTTTCTTTATCTCTGTTGTATAACTTAGTTCTTTTGTAGCCTCAAAAGCAAATGATTTCACTGTGGTTCTCAACTATGGCATCCTTGTCTGGCACTCACAAAATTTCTATTTTTACCGGGCATTCCTTCCTCAATTTCTGGTTCATTCTCTTTCTACTGCTCCCTTTCTTGACCTTTCCAACTGTGACATGTGGAACTCTGTTTCTTAGTCAACAAATTTCTTTTACCCGAGTTCATGCTTTTAATTCAAGGACCAGCCTTCAATAATGAACCAAATAACTTTTGTGTTGATATCATCTCCTGCTAGTGCATATTAAATATTGAGTTTAAACTTTTTAAACTTTACATTAATAAACTATTTTCATCCAATTACCAATATTCATGGTAATCAGTCTTTCCATGTTTTTTTTTAACATGGAAAACATGAAAATGAAAATGTTCTGTGCTGTATTTTTTGAATTATGCCTCTATTTGCTTTTTATCTGTCTTTTAAGAGCAATGGCTCTCCCTGTGGCCTCTGTGAATTCCTGGAATGAGAGTTCAGGAGTTTAATATACTTCATAGAATGATATTTAACTATCACAAACCAGAGGACCCTTGCAGAAGTTAATGTTTAAACCATATGGTAATATACAGATACTAATGTGCATTCATGAATGTTAGGAACCAAAACTGGAAGAGATTAGAAACAAACCATTTCTCTCACTCCCTCAGGGAATGCATGGATTACCCCATTTTTGCCTCTAGTTCACTTCCTGAGCCCAGTTTCCTTTAAGTATGACAACACCCATGGACACACATGACTGTCAGTCTTTTAATCGTTTTATCTGTCATTGCACACTAGCAGATTTTTTTCCTATAGACTTCCTAAAAAGGACTATTATAGCCAGGGCATTCTTGCCACAGGTGACACACATCACTGAAACCAAAATAAACCCTCTCTCCCTTATGTGGCCTTTGCCAGGTTATTTGATGATAGCAACGAGAAGGTAACCAGACCAAAAACAAATAGGTCTAAGCTATGTCAGGTCTGGGTGCTAGTCTAAAGAGCAGAGCAAGGAGAAAGGAAAGAGCAGCACATACATTACAGGATGAAACCATGTGCTTTGGAAGGGATGGAAAATGCTTAACATAGTAGGTCTTCTGTGTGTCTGTTTTGAGCTGGTGGTTATTATGTGAAAACAAGCTGGTCATAGAAAGGCAAGTGTCGGGGGCTGGAGAGATGGCTCAGCGGTTAAGAGCATCCGACTGCTCTTCCAGAGGTCCTGAGTTCAATTCCCAGCAACCACATGGTGGCTCACAACCATCTATAAAGAGATCCAATGCCCTCTTCTGGTGTATCTGAAGACAGCTACAGTGTACTTATATACATAATAAAATGAATAAATCATTAAAAAAAAAGGCAAGTGTCACCTGATCTCACTAATATTTGGAATCTAAAACTTTGATTCAATGAAAGAGTAGCCAGATAGACCAGATATCAGAGAACAGATAGGCTAGTGGTGAGAAAGGATGGAGAGATGGATCGGTAGCTGCTCAGTTACAGATAGATTGGAGAAAAATGTTCTGGTGTGCCACTGCATTCAGGGTGACTATTGGCACCAGTTCTGTACTGTAAACCTCAAAACCCTGAAAGGACTCGAATCTTTCACCATAAATGCTAGATATTTGAGGAGCCAAACATACTCTCATTTAAATGTTATATAATATGCACATGTTTAATACATTTGTATGAAAACATCACATGGCACATTACTATTAATATATATATATATCTTTTATGATTTTGTTTGTCAATTTAAAAAGTATAATGTTATGAATGCATAGCAAATGCTGTAAAAAATACCTACTAAAAACCCCAAATAAAAGAATGTATAGAAAATCATTAAGAAAATGGGGTGTATTATGGTATTTGAATAAAGCAAAATTCTAATGTGAACAGATTTTGGTTCAACTCTTATCTGAAGATTTTTTTTTCCTCAGAGTATGCTTCAGAGAGTGATAATTCATTAAGTACTTATCCATCCAAAACTGATTCTGTCATTTAATCATTTTCTATTTATAGTATCAATTTTTTATACTGCATGCTAAATATGTCTATATTTGTAAATAACATTTCTTTAAATTGGTGCATACTTTGATATATGAAGCTTTAGACATAAAAAAAGCAATAACTTTTATTTGTCCAGAATTTCTTTATAATGGCTTTCAGATAAAAAAGAAGCATGAAAGAAATTCTTTCTATTGGCTTCTTTCATTGAAGTATGGTTTGAATTACTGCTTTCTACCCAAATTTGGAGAAGTACTATGGGATTTTCATATCCAGGGGCATTGTTGCTATTATAACAAGAGGAATAATAAAATGATAATGCTTACGTTTTCAAAGGAGATGGGAAGGGTAAAATGATGCTTGCTTAAAATTCAGGAGGTAATGAACGGATGACATTACTTTAAAAAATGTAGCTCTTAGTTTGGTTTTCAACATATGGCCATTTGGTTTGTTGTGCTTTTTTGAGGTCTTGTCTTAATTAGTTCCTAACTACTGTGAAAAAGTACCCCAACAAAAGCAACTTTAAGGGGAAAAGGGTTTATTTTGGATTGCAGTTTGAGAGGGACACAGTCTATCATGCTGGGGAGAATGGGCATCAGGTAGGAAAGGACCTACTGCAAAAGCAGGACACTGTTTGCTCAGAGTATCCAAATTCAGAAAACAGGAAGAAGAGGTGGGTTGCTTCAGGTTTGTCCCAGTGGCCCATTTCAATCAGTGAGGCCCCACGCCTTAAGGGTCCCACAACTTCCAAAATATCACCACTAGTTAGAGGAAAGTGTTCAAGTCTGTGAACCTGTAGGGAAAAATCTCACATTCTGATAACAACAAGCCCTCTCCTGGTGTGTTTTCCTTTTCATTAATAGCTTTATTTGCTTATATTTCAAATGATATAACCTTCCTAGTTACTATTCCACAAACCCCCAATCCTCTTCCCCCCTCCACCATCCACTTTGCCTCTATGAGGGTGCTCCCCCACCCACCCACCCACCCACCCACCCACCCACCCACCCACCCACTCCTTTCTTCTGGCCTTGGCCTTTTCCCACATTGGGCCACCCAATCTTCACAGGACCAAGGACCTCTAATCCCATTGATGCCTGACAAGGTCATCCTCTGCTATATATGTGGCTGGAACCATGGGTCCCCTGCATGTACTCTGTCTGCATATGGGATGGATCCCCAGGTGGGGGCAGTCTCTGGATGGCCTTTCCCTCAGTCTCTGCTTCACAATTTGTCCCTGTATTTCTTCCCTTGAGTATTTTGTTCCCCCTTCTAAGAAAAAATGAAGCATCCACATTTTGGTCTTCCTTCTTTTTGAGATTCATATGGTCTGTGAATTTTATCTTGAGTATTTTGAGCTTTTTGGCTAATATCCACGTTTCAGCGAGTACATACCATGTGTTTTCTTTTGTGACTGAATTATCTCACCCAGGATATTATTTTCTAGGTCCATCCATTTGCCTAAAAGTTTTGCGAAGTCATTGTTTTTAATAGCTGAGTAGTACTCCATTGTGTAAATGTAACACATTTTCTGTATCCATTCCCCTGTTGAAGGACATCTGACTATTATAAAAAAGGTTGCTATGAACATAGTGGAGTCTGTGTCCTTGTTATATGTTGGACCATCTTTTGGGTGTATGCACAGGAGTTCCAAAGCTGGGTCCTCAGGTAGTTTTCTGAGGAACTGTCAGACTGTTTTCTACAGTGGTTATACTAGCTTGCCATATCACCAACAATGGAGGAGTGTGCCTCTTTCTTCACATCCTCGTCAGCATCTGCTGTCACCTGAGTTTTTAATCTTAGCCTTTCTGACTGGCGTGCAGTGAAATCTCAGGATTGTTTTCATTTGCATTTCCCTGATGACTAAGAATGTTGATCGTTTCTTTAGGTGCTTGTCAGCTATTCGGTAGTCCCTGTCATCTTTATGAGATGGGATTTTAGATCTGAATCTTACTTTTTAGGTGGGTTGGGGTATCCAGGGTTTGCTGTGGTGGGAGAACTGGGTTTTGTTGCTGCCAAGTAGCCTGGGTTTCTGTTGCTTATTTTCTTTGCTTGTCTCTTGTCATCTGGTTATCTCTGTTGTTAACTGGCCTTGCTGTGTGTTACTGGAGCCTGTACTTCCTTAGAGCCTATGATCCTGGGTATGTCAGAACTGCTTGGGTCAAAATGCCTCTGTGTGTTGGCTCAGTGGGTGGGCACCTAGAGCACAGGTTTCACTTCTGGGTGCAGGTGCAAACCACCTGGTGTATTTTCTAATTGATGTCTGGTTATATTTTTCACTCAAATCATATTACTTTTTATTTATCCTTGAGTTTCTCACTTACTTTCTTCCTCCAACTTCCTGTAATGCTCACATTATTCTCTTAAGTTTTATGAACTTCCTGCAGTTTTTCAAAGGCCAACTCACATTTTATTTTCAAAATGATAGTGCTTTATAGTGGAGACTCTACCTTCTCATGTGAGGGCTGGCTTTGAACATTTACCAGGGTTGGACCTATAACCTTGAACATGTCATATACTCGTAGTTCACTCATTTTTTGAAATGGGGATTATAAACAAGTTTCTCAAAATTCTTCAATTGTTCCTTTTGTCTTGCTGACTTCCCTTTGTCTACAAACACAGTAAATGCCTTTACACTTGCTTTTTCTGCTCTTTATTTACCCTGGTTGTATGTCACAGAAAACTATCGCTCTGCAAATTTAGAAAGACTAATAGTAACAATTGTGCTTAGCAGCCACCAGGTGACTGTTGTTTTGCCATTGGTGTAAGTAAATTGATTGACCTTCAGCCAATAGGTAATCTATTCCTCTCTGTGATCAGATATCCTTTGTGTAGTGTTACATTCCCAGAGAGGCTCCATTCTGCTTCATGGGAAGTCTGCCTAGATGACTGGCATGATCTTTTCTTTGAGTTCAGTTTGAAGAAAATACTGGCAGTAAAGAGAACAAAGGCCCTTTGCTTTTGCTCTTTGAGCATGAATTATTTTCTAGGACAATTATGGTCTGAGTGCTGCTCTTACAGAGATTAAAGCTTGTAGTAGCCCTTCTGGTTAAGGCACCAGCTATCCTAGGGAGTAAGGAGGCAAGCTGCAAAAGCTGTTCTGCAGCAGGCCTCGCGGTGCCTTCCAAGAAAGGGTTGATACAACAGCTTGATTTAAGTCAGAGCAACTGAAGCAGCGACCATTTAGGCTGCAGGGAACACCATAAAAACACATGCATTATTATGGGTGTAAAATTTTTATCTTTATCAGTGTTGTTCTATAACAGTTAATGGTTCTTTCATAGAAATAATTTTTTCTTCTTATAGTTGGCTGAGTAGAATATTGATTGTTCTATATGCCATTTCCTTAAAGACATTCCAGCAGCATTTAATATATGTCTCCTAATAAAAAGTTTACCATCTACCAGTGTCTGCTTTATGTTTCGTCCAGGTGTCTCAGAGGGGTGACTAAGCACCTACTTTATCACTTGCCTCTGGCTACTTCCCCTCTTTGCTAGCCATTTATGAAAGGCAGAAGGGCACAGTATTAGTGTCCTCCAGAGGAATGGAGCCAATGGAAAATATATCATTGTAAGAAAGGGCTTATTAGATTGGTTCACAGACTTTGAGACCACAAAGTCCTGCAGCTGCTGGGTGCAAGCTGGAGGGTTGGGATATCAGTGGCTGCTGAGTCTAAGAAGCTGAGCCTCAAATGAGTGGCCAGGTCCTTCTTAGGCACTAAAGCCTCCTGGAACCTTTCTGGTGCAAACCCAAATCTAAATCCAAACAACATTCAAGTTGAAGTCCACAGGAGACAGCAGTAGAAAAACATACCTGTTCTACAAGAGTCGTTCAGAAGTGACAGCTAGTTTCTCACTCTGTCCCTTTTCATTCCATCCTGGCCCCTCAGGCTTATGATAACCACATTTACTCTACACCTCTTTCACTCATTTTATAAGCCATACTTTCCCCTTCTTTGCAAACAAACTCGCAGACCCCACCTAAAGTGGATGCTTCTTTAAGTCTATTGGGTCCCTCAATTCCATCAGCCTGAACAATACATTTTCTTAATATTTATATGACTATAGACTACACATGTGTAAAGTTCAAACTCTAACACTAGAGAAGGAAGGTTACTCAGGAGGCCGTGTAGCCTAGATCACTGTGGAGAGTTATAGGCAGAAGAGACATGCTTTACTTAAAATCATACAGGCTGCTGTGATTCGCGACTGCAGACATGTGAACAACTGCCTCAAGTTTGTGCTTCCTGCTCATCCCTGCTGTGTGGACTGTATCCCTTCAAACTGTAAGTGGAAAGCTCTTTCTCCCCTAAGTTGCTTTTCTTGGAGAACCTTATCGTAACACTGAAGAAAATAGCTAAGATAAAAGCCATCTTAAATTCTACAGCTTACTACAAATTTTGTTATAATTTGTGTTAAGAGAAGATAAAATTTTTTACATTTTTAATTAAAAAGTTGGCCCTCAAACTTATTTTATTTTCTTAATTATGTGCTTATGGATTAGGTCCAGGAAAAAATACTTACATTTCAGTTACCATATACTGAACGTCTAAATATTTTCTCTGGATCAAATCATTTGTTGAAGTTTCTATGACATGATTTTTCCAAGTTATTTTCTTTGAATCGCTGTTGAGAATATGTCTTTGAATAAATGAATTAATTGGAGTTTAAATTTTTTAGCATATAACACTCTATCAGTCCAAAGAATTTCAGAAACTTCTCATACATTCCAAAGATAAACTTTCAAAATTAGAAAATTAAAAGCACTGGTATTCAATTGACAGCCCTGTTCTCACTTTAAATTGTATCCTTGTGCCATTGCCCAGGTTAAAGGCTACAGCCTCTATCAAAACTATTCAAGGCCAAGAGCTGACCCAGTCTCATAGCTCTCTATATTCAGATCCCATGTGGGAGAAAGCTGGACTCTCAGACATGCAGACAATCCTGAGAGCTCAGGGGAGATCACCACTTCTGCTCATATTCTTGGCCCAAGATGAAGCCACCTGGAACCCTCTGGGCACAGGAACCTAGGAGAAGTCAAGGACAGGCTTCCACGTGTGCCCAGAGCTAACCCTGTGATACATCTCCCTGTACCCAGATCCTTCTGGGAGAAAGCAAGTTTCCAGGAGTGCTGACACACAGGCTTGCAGGAGGGTCAAGCCACTGTCAGAGACAGCAAGACCAGCTAACACCAGAGATAACCAGATGGTGAAAGAAAAGCCCAGGAAACTAAACAACAGAAACAAAGACTACTTGGCATCATCAGAGCTCACTTCTGCCACCAAAGCAAATGCTGGATATCCAAAAACACTGGAAAAGCAAGATTTGAATTTAAAATCACATCTCATGATGATGATAGAGGACTTTAGGAAAGACATAAATACTCCTTTAAGGAAATACAGGACAGCATAGGTAAAAAAGTAATAGCCCTTAAAGAGGAAATACAAAAATCCCTCAAAGAATTACAGGAAAACACAACCAAACAGGTGAAGGAATTGAACAAAATAATCCAGAATCTAAAAATGGAAACAGAAACAATAAAGAAATCACAAAGGGAGACAATCCTGGAGTTAGCTTAGGAAAGAGATCAGGAGTTACAGATGCAAGCATTACCAACAGAATACAAGAGATAGAAGAGAGAATCCCAGGGACAGAAGATACCAAAGAAAACATTGACACAACCATCAAAGATAATGTAAAACATAAAAAGCTCCTAACCCAAAACATCCAGGAAATCCAGGACACAATGAGAAGATCAAACCTAAGGATAATAGGTATAGAGGAGAGTGAAGACTCACAACTTAAAGGGCCAGTAAATACCTTCAACAAAATTATAGAAGAAAACTTCTCTAACCTAAAGAAAGAGATGTCCATGAACATACAGAAGCCTACAGAACTCCAAATAGATTGGACTAGAAAAGAAAATCCTCTTGTCACATAATTGTTAAAACACCAAATACACAAAACAAATAAAGCATATTAAATGCAGTAAGGAAAAAGGTCAAGTAACATATAAAGGCAGACCTATCAGAAATGCACCAGACTTTTCACCAGAGACTATGAAAGCCAGAAGATCCTGGACAGATGTCATATAAACCCTAAGAGAAAACAAATGCCAGCCCAGGTTACTATATCCAGCAAAACTCTCAATTACCATAAATGGAAAAACCAAGGTATTCCATGACCAGACCAAATTTACACAATAATTTCCACAAATCCAGCCCTACAAAGGATAATAGATGAAAAACTCCAACAAAAGGAGAGAGTACAACCTAGAAAAAGCAAGAAATTAATATTTATTCACAAATCCCAAAAGGAGACACATAAACATAATTCTACCTCTAACCACAAAAATAGCACAAAACAACAATCACTATTCCTTAATATCTCTTAACATCAATGGATTCAATTCCCCAATAAAAGGACATAGAATAACAGACTGGATACATACAAACAGGACCGAGCATTTTGCTGCATACAAAAAATGCACTTCAGTGACAAAGACAGATACTACCTCAGAGTAAAAGCCTGGGAAAAAATTCTCCAAACAAATGGTCCCAAGAAACAAGCTGGAATACCCATTCTAATATCAAATAAAATCGAATTTCAACCAAAGGTTACCAAAAAAGATAAGGAAGGACATGTTATATTCATCAAATGAAAAATGTACCAAGATGAACTTTCAATTATAACATCCATGCTCCAAATGCAAGGACACTACATTCATAAAAGAAACCTTACTAAAGCTCAAAGCATGCATTGTACCTCACACAATAATAGTGGGAGATTTCAACACTACACTCTCAACCATAGACAGAAAATGGACACAGAAACTAAACAGAGACACATAGAAACTAACTGAAGTTATGAACCAAATGGATTTAACAGATATCTTTAGAACATTTCATCCTAAAACAAAAGAATATACCTTCTTCTCAACACCTTATGTTACCTTCTCCAAAATTGAACAGATAATCACAAAACAGGCCTCAATAGATACAAGAAGATTGACATAACACCATGCATTCTATCAGATCACCACAGACCCAGGTTGGTCTTCAATAACAACAAAAACAACAGAAAGCCCACATACACACGGAAGCTGAACAATGCTCTACTCAATGTTAACGTGGTCAAGAAAGAAATAAAGAAATTAAAGGCTTTTTAGAATTTAATGAAAATGAAGGCACACATACCCAAACTTATGGGACACAATGATAGCAGCCTTAAGAGGAAAACTCATAGTTCTGAGTGCCTCCGAATAGTTACTGGAGAGAGCATACACTAGCAGCTCGACCTCAGGGCTGAAATCAACCAAGTAGAACCAAAAAGGACCATAGAAAGAATCAACAGAACCAAAAGTTGGTTCTTTGAGAAAATCAACAAGAGAGATAAACCCTCAGTCGGACTAACCAGAGGGCACAGAGAGTATCCAAATTAACAAAATCAGAAATGAAAAGGAAGACATAACAACAGAATCTGAGGAAATAAACAAAATCATCAGATCCTACTACAAAAGCCTATATTCAACAAAACTGGAAAATCTGGAGGAAGTAGACAATTTTCTAGAAAAATATCAGGTACCAAAGTTAAATCAGAATCAGATAAGTCATCTAAACTGTTCTAAGGAATAGAAGCAGTTATTAAAAGTCTCCCAACCAACAAAAGCCCAGGACCAGATTGGCTTAGTGAAGAATTCTATCAAACCTTCATAGAAGACCTCATACCAATACTGTCCAAACTATTCCACAAAATTGAAACAGATGGAGCACTACCGAATTCCTTCTATGAAGCCATAATTACTCTTTTACCTAAACCACACCAAGACCAAACAAAGAAAGAGAACTTCAGACCAATTTCCTTTATAAATATCTATACAAAAATACTCAATACAATTCTCGCAGACCAAATTCAGGAACACATCAAAACGATCATCCATCATTATCAAGAAGGCTTCCTCTCAGGGATTCAGGGATGATTCAATATACAGAAATTCATCAACATAATTTACTATATAAACCAACTCATAGAAAAAAACACATGATCATCTCATTAGATGTTGAGAAAGCATTTGACAATTCAGCACTCCTTCATGTTAAAAATCTTGGAAAGATCAGGAATTCAAGGCCCATACCTAAACATAGTAAAAGCAATATACAGCAAACCAGTAGCCATCATCAAACTAGATGGAGAGAAACTTGAAGCAATCCCACAAAAATCAGGGACTAGACAAGGCTGCCCACTCTCTCCCTATTTATTACATATAGTACTTGAAGTCCTAGACAGAGCAAACAGACAACAAAAGGTCAAAGGGAAACAAATTGGAAAGGAAGAAATAAAATATCACTATTCACAGATGATATGATAGTATACTTCAGTGACCCTAAAAGTTCAACCAGAGAACTCCTAAACCTCATAAAAAACTTCAACAAAGTGTTGGGGTATAAAATTAACTCAAATCAGTAGCCTTCCTCTACTCAAAAGATAAACAGGTTGAGAAAGAAATTAGGGAAATGACACCCTTCACAATAGTCACAAATAGCATAATATACCTCCATGTGACTCTAACTAAGCAAGTGAAAGATCTGTGTGACAAGAACTTCAAGTCTCTGAAGAAAGAAATTGAAGATCTCAGAAGATGGAAAGATCTCCAATGCTCATGGATTGGCAGGATTAATATTGTAAAAATAACCATTTTGCCAAAAGTGATTTACAGATTCAATGCAATCCCCATCAAATTCCAACTCAATTCTTCATAGAGTTAGAAAGAGAAATTTGCAAATTCATTTGTAATAACAAAAACCCCAGGGTAGCAAAAACTATCCTTAACAATAAAAGAACTTCAGGGGATTCACCATCCCTGACCTCAAGCAGTATTACAGAGTAATAGTGATAATAACTGTATGGGTTTGCTCCACAAATAGGCATGTAGATCTCTGGAAAGGAATTGAAGACCCAGAAATGAACCCATACACCTACAGTCACTTGAACTTTGACAAAGGAGCTAAAATCATCCAGTGGAAAAAATATAGCATTTTGAACTAATGGTGTTGGTTCAACTGGAGGTCAGCATGTAGAAGAATGCAAATCAATCCACTCTTATCACCATGTTCAAAGCTTAAGTCCAAGTGGATCAAGGACCTCCACATAAAACCAGATACACTCAAACTAGAAGAAAACATGGGAAAGAGTCTCAAGCACATGGGCTTTGGGGACATTTTCCTGAACAGAAGACCAATGGCTTATGCTCTAAGATCAAGAATCAACAAATGGGACCTCATAAAATTGCAAAGCTTCTGTAAAGCAAAGGACACTGTCATTAGGACAAAATAGCAACCAACAGATTGGTAAAGGATCTCTACCAATCCTACATCTGATAGAGGGCTTATATCCAAAATATACAAAGAACTCAAGAAGTCAGACTGCAGGGAGACAAATAAACCTATTAAAAATGGGGTACAGAGCTAAACAAAGAATTCTCAGCTGAGGAATATCGAATCGCTAAGAAGTACCTAAAGAAATGTTCAACATCCTTAGTCATCAGGAAAATCTAAATAAAAGCAACTCTGAGATTCTACCTCACACCAGTCAGAATGACTGAGATGAAAGTCAGGTGGCAACAGATGCTGGCAAGGATGTGGAAATAGAGGAACACTCCTCCATTGTTGGTGGGATTGCAGACTGGTACAACCACTCTGGAAATCAGTCTGAATGTTTCTCAAAAATTGGACATGGTACTACCTGAGTACTCATCTATCCCAATCCTGGGCATATAGCCAAAAGATCCTCCAACATATACCAAAGGCACAGGTTCTGCTATGTTCATAGAAAACTTATTTATAATAACCAGAAGTTGGGAAGAACTCAGATGTTCTTCAACATAAGAATGGATACAGAAAATGTGGTACATTTACACAATGTAGTATTATTTAGCTAATAAAACCAGTGACTTCATAAATTTATATAGTCAAATGGATGGAAATAGAAAATATCATCCTGAGTGAGGTTACCAATCACAAAAACACAAAAAAACAAAAAAACAAAAAACCAAAAAACCACACATGGTATGCACTCACTGATTAGTGGATATTAGCCCAAAAGCTCAAATTACCCAAGATACAATCCACAGACCACATGAAGCTCAAGAAGAATGACCAAAATGCCGATGCTTCAGTCCTTCAAAGGGGAACAAAAATATTCATAGGAGGAGCTACGGAGACAAAGATTAGAGCAGAGACTGAAAGAATGGCCATTCAGAGCCTGCCTCACCTGGGGATTTAGCCCATATATATACAGCCACCAAACCCAGATAATATTTCTGACAGGAGCCTGATGTAGCGGTCTCCTGAGAGGCTCTACCAGAGCATAACAAATATAGAGACGGATCCTAGCAGCCAACCATTGTACTGAGAAACAGTGTCACCATTAGAGGAGTTAGAGAAAGGAATGAAGGAGCTGAAGGGATTTGCAACCCCTTAAGAACGACAATACCAACCAACTAGAGTGCCCAGGGACAAAATCACTATCCAAAGAGTTCACATGTACAGACCCATGGCTCCAGCTGTATGTGTAGCAGAGGATGGCCTTGTTGGGCACCAAAGGGAGGAGAAGCCCTTGGTCTTGCCGAGGCTGGACCCCACCCACCACTCCCAGTGTAGGGAATGTCAGGACATGGAGGCAGGAAGGGGTGGGTGGTTGGGTGGGGCAACACCCTCATCAAATAAGGGAGGATTGGATAGGGGGTGTATGGATGGCAAACTGGGAAAGAGGATAAATTTGAAAGTTTAAAAAAATCAATTAAAAAAAACACTATTCAAGGGTTCTGGAATTCAGTTGTTCATGAGATTATTTTTGTCACAGTGTGAAGGATACTGCAAGCCCCTGACTTACTGAGTTGTTAACAATACTCAGGGGCTGTTAGACCACAAATCCATGTACATTCTGGGGTTCAGACTTTAAAATATTTATTTTCAGGGACATTATAATTTTGCTCTACCAAATATGAAGCACCAATAATTTCAGACTTTTGCCTTTTCACAAAGAACAACTTTCACTATCAAATGAGAATTTGACTTTTGGCCGTATTGTTTTTTTTTTCACTTTGTCTCTGTGTCTCTGTCTTTGTTTTGCTAAGGCAGAATCTTCATATCCATTCACTTTAAAAATCCTGCTTCCCCGGGACCCCCTTGAAGGAATCATAGAAAGGACTGAAAGAGCTTGAAGGGGCTCGAGACTCCATATGAACAACAATGCCAACCAACCAGAGCTTCCAGGGACTTATCCACTACCCAAAGACTATACATGGATTGACCCTGGGCTCCAACCTCATATGTAGCAATGAATAGCCTAGTAAGAGCACCAGTGGAAGGGGAAGCCCTTGTTCCTGCCAAGACTGAACCCCCAGTGAATGTGATTGTTGGGGGGGGAGGGCAGTAATGGGTAGAGGTTGGGGAGGGGAACAACCATAGAGAAGGGGAGGGGGAGGGAATAGGGGGATGTTGGCGTGGAAACCGAGAGGGGAATAACAATCACAATGTAAATAAGAAATACCCAATTTAATAAAGATGAAAAAAAATCCTGCTTCCCTGAGCATTCTTATATGAACAAGAGTCTAGCGTAACTCTTCTAATATGCATCCCAAAGAATCTAGTAAAAACAATTCACTCTCTTGGCCCAGAAAACTTTACAAAGTTAAGCAAATCAAGAGGCTCAGACCTTTATAGTCAGTTCAAGAATCTCCAAAAATCTTTTCAGACCATCAAGGATGTGCACATCTAAAATGTCACTTTCAAAGGGGCAGAGGGGGTGCTGGTGCTGGAGGAGTGGGTCAGAGGTTAAGACCATCTATTGCTCCTGCACAGAATCTAGCACACACATGGCAGATCCCAGGAATCTATAACTCCAGCCCCAGCGGTCTCTGGCACACTCATATCCATACACCAACATACATGTATGCATAATTTAAATTTTTTTTAAGAAGCTGTGTGTGTCATTTAGGTAGAGTCAGTAGATGTGCAAAGGCCAAACAAAGGGTTGAACACAGGTTTCTGTCCCCCCCAAAAAGGGTTAAATTTATACTGTACCTGTTTAAAATGCAGAGTGGTGCTGGACTCTAGTCATTGACTTTCTGTTCATCTGGTGAATACAGCAACCAGGGTGCACCATGGCCTTTCAGAGCTCAGCATCACATTTGCCTACAGCCGATCTTGCCCTGCTGCTTAGACACTAGCCTTGCCAAAGAAACAAACCAGAACAGAAGTGTTGCCAGAGGACAGTAGTTGTTTTAAAAATAAAATTCCAACTATTTGCTTTTACCAAATGAAAGTTCAGGAGCTGGATGCTGAGGCAAAAGCCTTCTGGCTCAGCCAGCAGAGACAGCACCTCGCTGGTCTCCTATTCCACTGACATCCTGAAGGAAAAGCTCTTTCACCTGCTCTACCTTGTCTTAAATACGCTTCTCAGAGACCCTCTTTTCTCTTTGCTTACATTCACTCCCTGTGGCTGGTTGCTTGCTCTGACTCTTGACATAGGGTTGACTTAATTTAGCTCCTGGATTAAAGACGTGTGCTAGGGCTGAGCCGCACTACAACTTACTTCAAGTAAACAAGCTCTGGGGTCAAAGTCCAAGCCACAATTAGGAACAGATTCTTACGGTTTACAATCTTGGGGTTCATAATGTGATCAGATATCCTGTAACAATTTATTCTGGAAGACACTGAGAGAGCAATCTCTTATGAAATAACAATAAATCAATCACAAAGAACATGCAAATAAGAGTAATAATAAGATAAACTTAATCTCAGTGTCATTTTGTTAGCAACCAGAAGCCACAAGGGCCAATTTATCTTAGGAAAGATTGTACTGATATCCAGTGTGAGTTAGGTAAAATTTAGCAGACAGTAGACATGGAAACTCTGAGTCTGCACAAAATGGCTTACTCAGGATGTCTGGTATCCCAAAGTAATCAGTGATGTATCTCTTTTAGAACTCTTTCTGGCAAAGTGGCAGTTTTGTATGATTCTGTATAAATAGGAACTTGAGGTAAGAAATGTAAAAATGTAAGCCTTTGCCTCTACCTTTCCCAGACTGTTTGTGTGCATGCCTGTGTGCAGGCCTTTGTATCCGTCTCTAAGTAGCCTGTGTGGTGAGGGAGAATCATTGCTTGCCTCTGTGCACCAGTATGGCACCCAGCTAGCTTTCTCCTTTATAGGAAGCTCCAGATCTCTCTCCCATGAAATTGTGCTGCCCGTTTTCAGGACAACTCTTCAGTTAACATAATCTGGATCTAGTTAGTTCCATGCATGCCCAGAGACTTCATTAATAAACATGAATTGGCAACTATGTCTTTAGTTTGGACTAGAGCCCTTTGTGCATATACCATTCTGTTTTTATTTTTTGAGACACCTCTAAACTGATTTCCACAGTGTTCGTCTAATTAAATTCTTTTCAGTAGTCAATAAGGATTTCTTCTCCCCTGTATCCTCACTATCACTTGCTATTTTCTTGATGATAACCATTCTGACTGGGATGAAATAGATTCTGTGTGTGTGTGTGTGTGTGTGTGTGTGTGTGTGTGTGTGCTTGAGCATGTGTGTGTTTGCATGTACAAGTGTCGGCATGTACTGTAAATGCAAGTGTTTGTGCATGCATATGGAGGCCCAAAGAACAAAAAACATACCACATCTGACTTTTTTTTTTAATATGTATTCTTGGGACGGAACTCAGGTCCTTTCTGCATGCTGTGCAAACATGTTACTGACTGAGCCATCTCCCAACTCCTTACTATAGGTTTAGCTTTCTTTTCCTCATGTATAGGATGTTGATTATTTTACAAGTATTTGCTGGCCACCAGTACAGTTGCCTGTTTAACTCATTTTTCTGTCTATTGATACAAAGGATTATGTTTTAGATGTTTGATTTTTATAATTCTGTACACATTGTATGGATTAACCCCTTGTCTGACTGCCTGATGTATATAGTTGTCTAAGATATTTGAAAAAAAATCCTGTAGATATCTCTCCTCACTGTGGTGATTTAATTTCTATGTAGCTTCCAATTCTATCTAATCTAAGTTGTTAATTCCTAAGGTTATTTCTGGGTCAACTGGAGTCCTTTTCAGAAAGATCTTGCCTATACCTTTATCCTCAAGTATTTTCCTCTAGCAATTTCTGCATTTTAATTCTCATAATAAGGTCTTTAATCCACTTTGAATTGACTTTTAGGGTAAAAGATGTGGATTAAATTTTGCTTTGAGATCTAGTTTTTATAGCATCGTCTCTTGGGAAAGCCATTTTCCCCTCTCCCAGAGTATGCTTTGAACAAGCCTGTCATGAAGTAGGCAGTATGGCTGGGTGGGTTTATTTCCTCTCATGTATTCCATTGGTTCACAAGTCTGTCTCTCTGCCAGAAACATGTTGTTTTTGTGGCTCTGGGTCAGGCATTGCCATATTTCCATGGTTAGCCTTTTCTGCTCCAGGCTGTTTTGAGTACTTGTGGTCTTTTCTGTTTTCCTATACATTTTAGGAGTGTCTTTTTTTAAGCTATTAGAAAAGCATCATGAGGATTTTGAAGGAAATTGCATTGACTCTGTAGATTGCTTTGGATAATACAACTATTTTCATGACATTATTTCTGTCCACAAGCATAGGAAGTATTTTCACCCTTAACGTCTTCTGAAGTTTCTTTCTTCAGTATCTTAAATTTTTCCTTGTTGAGGTCTTTTATGCCATTTTTTTCAAGGTTTATTACCAGGAATTTTATTTTAATTTTTGAAGCCTTTTAAAAACGTGATTTTAAAACATTTTATTTCTAGGAAAATTTATTGTTTATTGTGGGGAAGTTGCTGATTTTTGTACCTTTTAGATCCTGGTGAAAGTATTTATCTGAGATAGAAGTTTCCCAGTGGAGACACTTGACTAGTTTAGGTGTAGGAGCAACCTCTCCAGGAGTAGTTTTCTTGTTTTCATCTTTTGTTCTGTTACTCTAGCTAAGACTCAGCCAATACTGAATAAGAACGGAGGGAGAAACCAAGTACTTTGTCATTTTGCAATTGCTCTGTTTTTGTTTTTTTCTATTTAGTACAATGTTGGCAAAAGCTTTGTTGTACTCAGTCTTAATCACAGTGAGATATCTTCCTTTTACTTCTAAAAGGACTTTTATGTTGAATGTGGGCAAACATCTTTCTGGATCTATTGAGGTTTCTGTCCTTTTCTACGTAAATGTATGTTATAGTATATTAATTAATTTGTGTTTACATTTAAACAGATTTCCTCATATTTATTATCTCTCTCTCTCTCTTTCTCTCTCTCTCTGTGTGTTTGTGTGTGTGTTTGTCTGTTGGCATGCATGAAGTACAGTCATATGTGATGATCATAACATAGTTTGGAATGAGTTCTTCCTTTTCATTGTGGAGTTTTGGAATTAAATTTAGGTCATAAGATTTGTGTGGTAAGCACCTATTCCTGGAGACATCTCACTGGCTCAATTTGTGTTTATTAATCCAACCATTCCTAGAGTAAAACAAATTTGTTCACAATGTAATCTTAATATGTTATTAAGCTCTCTATGAAAATATTTAATTTTAGAGAATATTTATGCCTATGTTCATCAGGAAAATTGGACTGATAGCTAATGAGCATTATATTGAGGTACCTTTCAATGTTTAAGCTATATTTCCATACACATTGTTATTTATTGTTTATAATAATCCTAATGAAATTGCATTATCAATTTGGTTTTAAAGAAAACTGAGACTTGAAGAGATCAGATTCCCTTATATGAGAAACTCGCATGTTCATAAGGCACTCACTCTCTTTTTTTCCTCCACCTCCTCCTCCTCCTCTGCCTCCTCCACCTCCTCCTCCTCCTCTGCCTCCTCCTCCTTTTTTCTTCGAGACAGGATCTCACTAAGTTGCTTAGGCTGGCCTTGAACTCACTGTAGTCTGGAAAGGCTTTGAGTAAGTGGACATTTGTCTTAGCATCTTTAATGACTGAGATTAATAACCTTCACTAGAAGGTCTGGCTGCTTCTTTCTGTAATCTAACTGAAGTATAACATCATTTTACCAAGGTCTCTCAAGTCAGCGTTCTCTCCCACCCCTTATGGTGGCCCATGTCTGCAGCAATCACCATTCTTTCACACTTTCTTTCTATGAATTCAACTTCATTTACAATTAAAAAAATAGTTTTTTTCGGTGGGGGGAGGGGGACAGAATCTCACTGTGTATTCCTGGCTACCTGGATCAGATAATGGGCCTTTCCCATGTTTGAAAACTACCTTCTTTTTAAAGGAAGGCAAACAGTACACCACTGTTTACTACACAAGTATTTTATCTATCATTCCTTTGATGGACACTTAGATTAAGTTCATGTTTAGCTATTACGATTAATAATTATGTGATGGACATGGATATGTCTCCCTATAAGCAAGTTAATTTTATCTTTGACTAATTTCTCCATGGTGGAATTACTGGATTCTATGGTCATTCTGTTTCCAATACTCCAGTCATGCCCATGAAGTTTTTAATAATAAATGAACCAATTTACCACCTCACCAAGGGCTTTCAGTTCTCTATATTCATGCAATCTTTACTTTTGGAGGGGAGCAATAGACATTTTAGTAAGAGTGGGGTGATGTCTCATTGTAATCCTAAACTCCCAGTTCATTTAAGTGGACACAGGCTCCAATCTTCACTCTGTAGACTTAGGAACACGACAAACCTGTCCACTATGCCAGATGATGTACCTCAAATATCTAAATGACCTTGCTGGTGAAGGTTTTCCCTTTTGAAGTTATTCTGCTAAGAATGGAATAAATTTCTATTTTTCCCCCAGTGGTTAAACTCCAGAGCATGACCAAAAAGACTAAGAACAATCAGGGTACTATGACAGCACTAATAGGGAAATATATAACAGAGGATCTGTTATCTTCATATGTATACATACATCAAATCCATACACATATCCATGCACACATATGTGCATAATATACATATATAAACACATACACATTCATGTACATATGTATATACAGATTTTGACTTTTTATTGGAAGGCGGTAAGTCTCCTCTCCTTTAGAGTCCTGTTATAATATATGTTATATAATGTTATAACAGACTCAAATATATATATATATATGTACACATATATATGTATACACATGTATATGTATGTGTGCATATGTGTATACATGATATGATAAAACATATAATATTTGAGAGTTTTGCTGGGCATAATATCCTGCTTGGCATTTGTGTTCTCTTTGGGTCTGGATAACATCTATCTAGGATCATCTGGCTTTTAAGAATCTCTGTTGAGAAATATGCAATTCTATAGGTTTGTCTTTATATGTTACTTGCTATTTTTCCCCTACAGCTTTTAATATTTCTTCTTTCTTCTGTGCATTTATTGTTCTGATTAAAATGTGATGAGAGGATTTTCTTTTCTGGTCCAATCTATTTGGTGCTCTGTAGGCTTCTACATTTATGCAATCTCTTTAAGTTAGGGAAGTTTTCTTCTATGATTTGTTGAAGATGTTTTCTGGCCCTCTGAGCTGGGATTCTTCACCTTCTATTCCTAATATTCTTAGGTTTGATCTTGATCTTTTTTATTGTGTCCCGAGTTTCCTGGATATTTTGGGTTAGAGGTTTCTTACAGTTTGCAATTTCTTTGACTGCTGTGTCAATATCTTCTATGCCTAAGATTCTCTCTTCTATCTCTTTATTCTGTTGGTGATGCTTGCATCTGTAGCTCCAGATCTCTTTCCTAAGTTGTCCATCTCCAGGGTTGCCTCCCTTCATGTTTTCTTTATTGTTTCTATTTCCACTTTTATTTCTTCAACTGTTTTGCTCAGTTCCTTTACATACTTGATTTTATTTTTCTGTATGTCTTTAAGGGATTTATTTGTTTCTTCTTTAAGGGCTTCTGCCTTATTGCCTGAGTTTTCCTGTATTTTCTTAAGGGAGTTCTTTATATCCTCCTTAAGGGCCTCTATCTATCATCTTTATGAGTTGGGATTTTAGGTCATTTTCTTGCTTTTCAGGCATGTTAGGGTATCCAGGGCTTGCTGTGGTGGGAGTATTGGATTCTGATGGTACATTAAGTTCTGTTGTTCATGAACTTGCATATCCCTCTGGCCATGTGGCTCTCTCTGGTATTAGCTGGCCTGGCGCCCCCTGACTGGAACCAACTTGGAGGCAGGTAGAGCTCTGTGACCCGAATTAGAGCTGGTCTCCTTGTTGTTGTCTCTGGTTAGGGTAAACCTTCTATTTCCTGTCTGTTAGATCTTTCCATTTTATCTCATGTGAAGTTTTTGAGCCTTGTGGAGAGGGGCGTGAGGTAGCATTTAGGGCGGAACACTTTATAATCTCTTATTTTCTGCAATTTTACCAACTGATGGTCTTTGTGCTATTAACATCGACTTGAAGAAGAAGACTCTCTGGTTGTTGATTGAGAGATGCTCTGATTTCTGGATATAGCAACCAACATTTTTATTTTAGTAAGCCCACTTGATTGCTACATAGCTTTATTTGGTTTAAGAGTTTCAAAATGTTTCTCATCATTTTCTAGGGCAAAAGGCAAGTATTTTGGAGGTGCTTCTTTCACATTTCCACTGATTTATTGAGGACATTTATTAAATAACAAGTACAGTAGTATTTTGTGAACACACATCAGACTTCGGGTAGATGTGGTACAACTGTGGGAAATAGATGTGCACATTCTCACCGGTCAGCTTCTGATTGTCATTCCTCATGCTATGGGCATGTGTGCATGACATAGTGGTACTAGAGGGTTTCTTGTTAATTAAGTAATTAAGTTTGTATTACGAGTATTCATGTTCATAGGTGTGCATGTGCTTATGTGACGATGTCAAGCTCCTGTGTTGTTTCTTAAGCACCGTCCACTTTTCCCTTGAGATGACTTTTCACTGCTCTGGATCTCTCCAAGCAGGCTAGGCTGGCTGGTTAGTGATCCCCAGGAAGCATCATTTTCTCTTCCCCCAAGAGCTAGGATGACAAGAACGTGCCAGCTTTTAAAAACTGGATTCTAAAGCTCAAACTCAAGTCCTCATGGTTATGTTCCAGGCCCTTTACTTAGTGAGCCATTTCTCCTGTCCTGCTTTTTATTGTTGAGTGATTAGGCAGGTGCACATTATTGTACTTGGTGCGAAGTAAAGTACTTTCTTACAATCTGTTTACTAACTAAGTGGAAATCCTTTCTGAATTTACTGGGCATTCTCAAGTTTGCAATCAGTGCTCTAAAGCTTTTTAAGGCAAAGAAATAACCTGGGCATGTTTCAGGATTGTTCATGTTTTAGGGAAGTAGTTTCAAGGTGGGCTGTACATTCAAATCATAGTGGCCCAGGACTATGAAGTGTGCTTCAGACAGTCACCGCAGAATGGTTTTGTTTCCATGTCAGCTTTTTCTTTCATTCTCTGTTTAGGATGTTGCCTTCCATTCTTTTGTTTCATAGCCTTGAACATTTTCTGGTGGATGCCTGGGATAAACTCTGGCCTGTGTATTCTTAGGTTGTGTCCCATTGTTTATCTTCTTTTAGTGTAGTAGAAATCACATCCTGAATCTCTTGTCTAGTTCAATAGTGCAAGTCATAGTCAGTTGCTTTCTACAGCTGGAAGAAATGTGACTGCACGTGAAATACATTACAGATGATATCAGCTTTTTTCCCTTCCATCTATTTCCAATTTAAAATGTAGTTCTATCTACCACTTTTAAGAACAATAAAATTAAGACATATTTTTATTTTATGGAATTGAGTTGTTCTGTGTGAATAATCCAAAAGCACTTAGCAATTTTATTAAATGTAACTACCTCTCTGATTCAGGCGTTGATAATGCTACCCCTCCAAAAGAACCCTTCATGCCCATTTCAGTTCCCTTCTATGCTTATCTTAGACAATCATCAATACATTTTATGTTTTTATAAGTATTCTTATGGTAAATATCTATATACATGGGGCCCTACCATATGGTCTACTTTACAACTATTTTTTTCTTCTATGCAATAACTTCCATCCGTACCTGATGTAGCCTATGTCGATAGTTCATTCTTAGATATGATTGAATTCTAATCTATTTGATAACCTTGTTGTAAAATTACTATTTGTCCAAAGACTTACAAACACATCTCTCCCCTAAGGAGTTGCCTTGCACTTTTGTAAAAAGCCACTTAATTGTGAACATGATTCTCTGTGTGTATTTATATATGCATATCTATCACTCTATCTACCTGATCAATCTTGCTTCAGTGATCTATGCTTAGCTCTCCTACTCTGAATCCACCCTGATGATTGGAAATATATAGTAAGTTTGAAATTGGAAGCGAAAGAGTCCTATCCTTATCTTTTCCAGAACCCATTAAATTATTCTAGCTTTGCCTTATCATGTAAAGCTTAGCAGCTGTTGAAATGGATGCAAGGATAAAAAAACTATTTGAATTTTTATAGAATTGCATTAAAGTTCTATTTAATCTCTAGCTCATGTGGGTAGTGAGTGACAGTCCCTGAGAATGAAGGGCCTCTTCATTTGTTTCTATCTTTATTTTCTCACTGCAAAGTTTTATAACTTTCTGGGTACAAATACTATACTTTTTAAAATTTATCCCTTTGATTTTGTTTGATGATATTGTATACAGGACCATGTTCTAAATTTCAACTTCAGACGGATTACTCTTCATATGTGGAGTTCAATAGAACTCATTTATTTTGATGACTACTAAAGAAATTTATGTCCTAACAAGGCTCTGGCTGATTTAAAGTGGTGCTATAAATTCTGAAGGGGAATATAAACCTCTCATGAATAAAATCACATCTTATTTATCAGAGTATACTTGAAATCCTTCAGCTATGGTTTGCACACAATGGGAGCTTACCATATTACTATTGAATAAGCACATGAATTGTGAGACATTATCCTTTAGTTTAAAATAATTGTTCTACTTTGTCAGTTGCCTTGATGCAATCTTCATTTACATAAGAGGCATGAGTTAAAATTTCTTTTTTTCTTTTTGTTAATTGGGTTTTTAATTTACATTTCAACTGTTATCTCCTTTCCACCACCCACCCACGCATTCCCGCCTCCCTGCTCCGACATTCCTCTAAACTGAGGGGGTACAGCCTTGGCAAGACTAAGGGCTTCTCCTCCCTTTGGTGCCCAACAAGGTCATCCTTTGCTACATATGCAGCTGGAGCCATAGTTCTGTCCATGTGTACTCTTTGGATGGTGATTTAGTCCCTGGGCACTCTAGTTGGTTGGTATTGTTGTTCTTATGGGGTTGCAAACCCTTCAGCTCCTTCAGTCCTTTCTCTAAGTCCTCCAAAGGGGACCCCCTTTCTCAGTTCAATGGTTGGCTATAAGCATTCACTTCTGTATTTGTCAGGCTCTGGCAGAGACTCTCAGGAGACAGCTATATCAGGCTCCTATCACCATGCACTTCTTGTCATCAGCAATATTGTCTGAATTTGGTGGCTGTATGTATATGGGCTGGATTCCTAGGTGGGTCAGGCTCTGAATAGTTATTCCTTCAGTCTCTGCTCCAAACTTTGTCTCCATATCTCTTCCTATGAATATTTTTGTTCCCCCTTCTAAGAAGGACAGAGCATCTGCATTTTGGTTATCGTTCTTGAGCTTCATGTGGTCTGTGGATTGTATCTTAGGTAATCCGAGTTTTTGGGCTAATATCCACTTATCAGTGAGTACATACCATGTGTGTTATTTTGTGATTGGGTTATGTCACTCAGGATGATATTTTCTATTTCCATCCATTTGCCTATGAATTTCATGAAGTCATTGTTTTTAATAGCTGAGTAGTACTCTGTTGTGTAGATGTACCACATTTTCTGTATCCATTCCTCTGTTGAAGGATATCTGGGTCCTTTCCAGCTTCTGGCTATTATAAGTAAGGCTGCTATGAACATAGTGGAACACGTGTCCATGTTATATGTTGGAGCATCTTTTGAGTAAAATTATACATAAATTCTTTTCACATTGGAAATTCATATTTCAATACTAAATAGTGTGGTTCATGTTCATAATTCCAAGACTTCTGGAGAGTGAGGTAGAAGGACTGCTGCAAATTCATGGCCAATCACATGTTCAGAGTGAATTCCAGGGCAGCTAGATCTAAACAATGATACAAAGAAATAAATATTTATTATTATTATTGTTATCATTTATTTTTATTTAAAAACAAATAGAAAAAAGGAATAAAAGAACAGTTTTATTCTTGATAAGAATAAAAATTTATGCAATGGCATCCTGTGTTAGCATTTTTGTTTTATCATAAATATCATAACAGCATTGCCACAGGCAGTCAGCACCCTGCACTGGTCCTGAGGGCCAGTCTTCTCCTCTCCACATTACACAATTTCAGCACATTTATTAAATTTCAAAACAGAGTAAAAGTAGGTTGATGTCATTATGCAGGTAAAGGCAGACAGAAGATAAAATGAGGCCTGTCATCGGACAAGAAGGAAGAAAGGCAGGGACAGAGGTTTTAGAAGGAGAAGGGGAAGCAGAAGAGAGGAGAGGTAACATGGAGGCTGATGTAAAGGATCCTTGCCAGGCAACTCTACCTAGATACAGGTTGTTATGAGTATTTCTTAAGGGATTAATTTCTATAGGTCAATTTAGCTTATCTAGTAGTACTTATCTAGGTGGGTGGTTTATATCTTTATCATTTGGTTGCGAGTTTACTGTGTGGATGTACTGTGGATAAAGAATTTAACATATAAATCTGATAGTTGGGTTGCGGTTTGTCGAGTCTTGATTTTACCAGATAGCTGGAACCAGAGAGTTCGCAGCTAGCAGAGAGCCTTAGGGAGAGATAAATTATAGCTCCACGGGTGCTGGGACTAACTCCAGGGACCAGAGTGGCAAGGTGCCACGCTAAAATGGCCCACGGATCATCTGGGTCACAAAGTTCTCGGAGGGTAGCATGGAGCTGCTGAGATAAAAGTATTCCACAGTGTCATGGCCTGGTGCTTGCCTGGGATAAGAGGTTAGGCATTTTTAAAATATTGTCCACAACAAGTAAATATATGTTTGTCATGTTGTCCTTGTCCCAATGCTCCCTTTCCAGACAAGAGGCTTTGCTTTATAAAGTGGAGAACTAACATTTGTAGAATGCATCAGGAAACTTCTCCCACAGACAGAATGGTGGACATTATGACTGACCCATCACTGAGAGAACACCCACCTGGATGGGAGGATGTTGTGCCACTTTCGTGTTGTCTGATTATCTGCTTGTCCCAGGTTTTAATTTTTTAATAAAGTAGTACATTATGAATATTTACTTTAAAATAGACTAGGGAGTGTTTTATCCTCTTCTGTCACTTTTAGCTCTTTGTGGCATTCTGCAGATACTTGAGCAATCACAGAAACCATCAGTAATATATACTACAGCAGAGTCTAAAGGATAAACATCAATGACCTGATCCAGTTTGGACATAATGTGTTGTAAATATCTAATCTCAATTGGGGGTTTCTACCCCAACGTTGATCATTCAGTTTTCAAATAAATGACACAAAACCTTTACATTTATGATAAGCTTTAAAAGTACTAGAGCTGGGCAGATATCTACCCTCTATGTTATTATGTCTGCTTCCCTGCCAACAACCCTGAGATATGATTTGTGATCTTCCTGGATCACTCTTACTCCAACTGGCCAGTTCTCACTATCCCATACCCCATGGCACCTTCTCTACCTCCAGCCCCAAGCCCAGGAACTGAAACCTTATCCACTTCTCTTCTGCCCAGCTATGGGTTGTAGGCATCTTTATTCAATCGATAGGTTTTTTTAATGTATTTATTTTATATATGTGAGTACACTGTAGCTGTCTTCAGACACATCAGAAGATGACTTTTGATCCATTATAGATGGTTGTGAGCCACCATGTGGTTGCTGGGAATTGAACTCAGGACCTCTGGAAGAACAGTCAGTGCTCTTAACCTCTGAGCCATCTCTCTGGCCCCTCAACCAATAGTTTTAAAGAGCAAGGTTACATAGAACCACTAACCAAAAACACTACCAAAGACTTGCCAAAATTGTAATGAAATGACCAAAGTTGTGTGTCTCTGTGTGTACATATACATATATACATATATATATTCATATATACATATATATATTATACATATATAAATATATAAAAATATATATTTTCTCAAAAACTATTCTTACAAACTATTCATGGACACTTACCATTCAATGATGAGGGGATTCGGACACAGAGTGATGTAACTGAATAAACAACCAAAGGTGTAAAAGTGAAGAAATTGCATCAATATAAAAATTAGCAGTTCTACTAAGAACAATGTACCTGCAGTACACAACTACACAGGTGAGCTTATAGAATGTGTCTTTCTATAATATTTCAGATATGTTTTCTGTAAAATAACTTTCCCTCTAAACTTGCTTCACTCTCTTTATTCAGTTTTTTTTTTCAACAATACCTATGCAACAATACTTACTAGTGTCAGGACTACATGCTGAAACTTGCAATCATTAAATTATACCAGTTTCTTCATATCTGATCATAGAAATGACTTGTTTACTTTATAAAGATTCAATATTATCAGACTATTTAGAGAAGTTAAGGAAGGTTTAGTGAGCCTGCTCCATAGTGGAAACTCATTTCTATGAATGCTATTGAACGCTTAGCTAGAACACTCAATATTGTAAATATCATTTGTTGTCCATCGTAATAGACTTACACATATTTTAGGGGGCACAGGGTCTTAATACAAGCATTGTTCTTATTAAAATAAAACATGTACTCTGAAATAGATTATTTTCCATTAAAAATAACCTGAATTTTGACAAAGAGAGAAGAAGTGATAGTTATAAAAATGTACTAGTATTTTGATATACACACAGAGATCTACAGAATTTAGTGGCATAGCTAAATTTAAATTTTAAGCAACACCACAACCCGATAGCTTATAGTTGTTTGCTTTGCTTTGCTATTTTTCTATTTTCTCCTCTTTCCTCCTTCTCTCCCTCTTTTCACCATCTCTCTCCCTCTCCTATTTTGAAACAAGATCTAATTGTATAATCCGGGCTAATTTAGAACTTGCCCTGTATCCCAGGCTGGCCATGGACTTCATCTGCCTTCCTTATTGTTCTATGTACCATCATAGCCAGCCTGAACTTTGTCTTTGTGCCGCCTGTCATTAGGTCAATGTTAGTAATGCTTAAAATGTGTTTCTTTTCTATTTCTTCATTTTTTTCATTTGTTGAAAATAAATTGTTTTCTCATACACTATATCCCATTAGAGTTTCCCTTCTCGTTACTTCTCCCAGTTCCTTACCATTTCCTCTCCCCTCCAGATCCAATACATTTCTGTCTCTCATTAGAAAAAAACCCCAGACTGCTAAGAGATAACAACCAAATATGACAGAATAAAATATTATAATAAAATATGAAAGTTGGACATACCAACACAATAGAAGGATTACAAATATGGGTACCCTTGTATTTGGAGCATGCATGTTAAGAATTGAAATGCCATCTTGGTATTTTTTTCCTTTGATTGAGTATGTAGAAAAGTCTATTTTATTAGATATTTAAATGGCTACACCAGTTTGCTTCCTAGGTTCATTATAGTAGAATATCTTTTTCTTACCATTTAACCTTAGGTAAATGTGTTAAAGTGTGTTTCGTGGATGCAATAGAAGGATGTATCACATTTTTCAATCCTTTTTGGGGTTTAGCTTTTTTGTTTTTTTAAAATGTGGATTTGTGACCATTGAGACCTCTTGATATCAATGGCCAATGATCATTTGATTCCCATTATTTTGTTGTTGTTGTTTTTGTTGTTGTTTGTGATGGTAATAATGTTGTTGTTGTTGGTGGTGGTGATGGTGGTGATGGTGGTGGTGGTGGTGGTGGTGGTGTGTGTGTGTGTGTTTCTCTTCTTTTGATTTTGCTCATGTGAGATTATATTTCCTATGTCTTAGTGTATGTGGTTGAAATTTTCCTTCTAGTGACTACTGTAAGGCTAAATTTGTAGATAGATACTATTTAAATTTATCTTGATTGTGGGATATCTTACTTTTCTCCTTCTATGGTGATTGACAGTTTTGCTAGTATAGTAATCTAAGCTGCTATCTCTGATTTCTTAGAGTCTCCAGTACATCTGTCTTGGCCATTCTGACTTTTAGAGTCTTCATTAAGAAGTTGGTTGCGATTCTAATAGGTCTGTCTTTATATGTTACTTGGTCTTTCCCTCTTGACTTTTCAGTTTTCTTTCTTCATTCTACATGTTTAGTGATTTGATTATTATGTGTTAAGGCAACTTTCTTTTCTGTTCCAACTATTGGTTGTCATGTATGCTTCATTTACTTTTATAGGCATCTCATCCTTTAGGTTACCAGAATTTTGTCCTATGACTTTATTGAAAGTATTGCCTGGGCCTTTGAGCTGGAAAGAATCTTTCCTCTATTTCCATTATTCTTAGATTTGTTCTTTTCACAGTGTCCCAGTTTTCATGGATCTTTTTATCAGGAATTTTTTAGAGTTAACATTTTCTTTGACCAATATATCCATTTCTTCTACTGTGCCTTCAATGCCTGATATTTTTAATTCAATTTTTTGTATATTGTTGGTAAAGGTCACCCCTCCAGTTCCTGTTGGAAGTTTAAAGTTTAAATTCTAGAATTCCCTCAGTTTGTTTTCCTTATTAAGTTTTTTAATTTATTCTTTACCTTAGTCATTGCTCTATTACTGTTAATAGACACCATGACCACAGAAACTCTTATAAAGGAAGACATTTAATTGCGGCTTTCTTACAGTTTCAGAAGTCTAGTTCACTATCACTTTGGAGGGAACATCGTGGCGTGTAAGTAGATGAGGTGCTGAAGGTGACCTGAAAATTACACCTCTAGATCACCAGGCAGCAGAGAGAGAGAGAGAGCCACTGGGACTGATTTCTGCTTTTGAAATCTCAAAGCTCATTCCCAGTGACACACTTCCTCCAATAATGCCATATATCCTTCAACAAGGCCTCACCTCCTTCAACAAGGCCATACATCCCTCAAGAAGGTCACAACTCCTCAAAGGAGGCTGTGCTTTCTTCAACAGCATTACACCTCCTATAACACCACTCTCTGGTGACCAAGTATTTAAATCTATGAACTCATCTTTTTTAAAATTAATTAATGTATTTATTCACTTTATATCCAAATCACAGCCCCACTCCCTTTTCTTTGATCAGTCCAGGCTCCCCTTCCCTCCCTCCTTCTTCTCAGAGAGTGGGACCCCCCCTCTCCACACACACACACACACACACACACACACACACACACACACACACACGCGCACACGCCCTGACACATCATCAAGGCTAATCGAACCCTCTTTCAGTTGTGGCCAGACAAGGTAGCTCAGCTAGGGGAAAGAGATACTATGAATTCATCATTACTCAAACCACCACAGCTTTGATTTCTTTTTTCTTCTTTTTTTTCATTTTTTT
The DNA here is from genome assembly GCF_021556685.1 of Rattus norvegicus. Classification (NCBI taxonomy): domain Eukaryota; kingdom Metazoa; phylum Chordata; class Mammalia; order Rodentia; family Muridae; genus Rattus; species Rattus norvegicus. Next base: position 69,691,398 of record NC_141542.1, on the reverse strand, counting down.
CTTTTTTCTTTTTTATTAGATATATTTCTTTGTTTACACTTCAACTGTTATTCCTTTTCCGGGTTTCCTGTCCATAAGCCCCCTATCCCCTCCCCCATAAGGGTGTTTCCTCCAATCCACTCCCCTTACACCCCCCACCCCCGACATTCCCCTGCACTAGGGGTCCAACCTTGGCAGGACCAAGGACTTCTCCTTCCACTGGTGACCAACAAGGCCATCCTCGGCTACATATGCAGTTGGAGCCCAGGGTCACTCCATGTATAGTCTTTGGATAATGGTTTAGTCCCTGGAAGCTTTAGTTGGGTGGCATTATTGTTCTTATGGAGTTGCATGCCCCTTCAGCTCTTTCAAACATTTCTCTAATTCCTCCAACGGGGAACCCATTCTCAATTTAGTGGTTTGCTGTATTTGACATGCTCTGGTTGTGTCTCTCAGGAGAGATTTATATCTGGTTCCTGTCAGCATGCACTTCTTAGTTTCATCAATCTTATCTAGCTTTGGTGACTGTATGTATATATATATATATATATATATATATATATATATATATATATATATGCATACACACAGACACACACACACAGACACACACACACACAGACACACAGACACACACACACACACACACACACACACACACACACACACACATATATATATATGTACGGGGCACATGTGGGAGAGGCTCTAAATGACTGATGCTTCAGACACTGCTCTAAACTTTGCCTCTATATCTCCTCCTCTGAATATTTTTGTTCCCCCTTTTAAGAAGCACTGAATCATCTGCAATTTGGTCATCCTTCTTGAGCTCCATGTGGTCTGTAGATTGCATCTTGGGTATTTCAAACTTTTGGGCTAATATCCACTTATCAGTGAGTGCATACCATGTGTGTTTTTCTGTGATTGGGTTACCTCACTCAGGATGATATTTTCTAGTTCATTCCATTTGCCTATGAATTTCATAAAGTCATTGTTTTTGATTGCTGAGTAGTACTCCATTGTGTATATGTACCACATTTTCTGAATCCATTCCTCTGTTGAAGGGCATCTGGGTTCTTTCCAGCTTTTGGCTATTATAAATAAAGCTGCTATGAACATAGTGGAGCAAGTGTCTTTGTTGTATGTTGGAGCATCTTTTGGAGATATTCAGGAGAGATATAGCTTGTTCCTTAGGTATTGGAATGTCCAACTTTCTGAGGAACCTCCAGACTGAATTCCAGAGCGGTTGTACCAGTTTGCAATCCCACCAAACTGGAGGAGTGTTCCTCTTTCTCCACATCCTCGCCAGCATCTACTGTCGCCTGAGTTTTTTATCTTAGCCATTCTGACTGGTATGAGGTAGAATCTTAGGGTTGTTTTCATTTGCATTTCCCTGATGACTATGGATGGTGAACATTTCTTTAACTACTTCTCAGCCACTCGATTTGATTTCTATTTCTATTTTCCTTCAACTGTTTTCTTTTCTTGAGTTTCTTATTTTCATTTTTATTGGTTATTTTGTTTATTTACATTTCAAATTTTATCCCCCTTCGCAGTTTTCCCTCCAAACCTCCCCCTGTCTACACGATGGTGCTCCCCCATCTATGCACCCACCCTGGCCCCACCACCATAGAATTCTCCTATCCTGAGGCATCAAGTCTTCACAGGACCAAGGACTTCCCCTCCAATTGATGACAGACACAGTCATCCTCTGCAACATGTGTAGCTTGAGCCATGGGTCCCTCTGTGTGTATTTGGTTGGTGGTTTAGTCCCTGGGAGCTCTGGGTGGGGGTGTGTGGTTAGTTGATACCTTTGTTCTTCCTATAGGGTTGCAAACCCCTTCAGCTCTTTCAGTCCTTCCCCTAACTCCTCCATTGGGATCCCCATGCTCAGTCCGATTGTTGGTTCTGAGCATCCACATCTGTATTGGTAAGGCTATGACAAAACCTCTCAGGAAACAGGTATATCTGGCTACTGTCAGCAAGCACTTCTTGGCATTGGCAAGTGTCTGGGTTTGGTGGCTGCATATGGGATGGGATGGTTCCCAGTTCAGGCGATCTCTGGATGGCCTTTCCTTCAGTCTCTGCTCCACTCTTTGTCCCTGTAGACAGGAGCAATTCTGGGTTAATATTTTGTGAAGGATGGCTGGGTGGCCCAGCCTTCAACTGGATCTGTGCCTAACATCTGGGTATGGGCTCTACAGGTTCTCTCTCCCCTTTTGGTATTTTATCTAATGTCATTCTTGTTGGGTCCTGGGAGCCTCTTGCTTTTCTGGCATCTAGGACTTTCTGTTGACTATCTCAAGTTCCCTATTCCCTTTTGCTACACACCTCTGTTCAATTTCCTGACCCTCTGTACATCTCCCAATCTCCTCCCACACCTAATCCTCCCCCCTTTTTCTCCTCTCTCCCGCCTTTCTTCCTCCCAAGTGCCTCCGATGCCTAACTGCTTGAGATTGTTTTGTTTCCCCTTCTATGTATGACTGAGGCACACACATTTTGGCCTTCCTTTTTCTTGACCTTCATATGGCCTGTAAGTTGTACCATGAGTATTCTGAATTTTTTTCCTAATATCCACTTTTCAGTGAGTACATATCATGTTTGTTCTTTTGTGACTGGGTTATCTCACTCAGGATGATATTTTCTGGTTCCGTCCATTTGCCTAAGAATTTCATGAAGTCATTGTTTTCAGTAGCTGAGTAGTACTCCATTGTACAAATGTACCACATTTTCTGTATTCATTCCTCTGTTGTTCCTTTTTCTCCATATCCTTGCCAGCATCCACTGTCACCTGAGTTTTTTTTTAAAGATTTATTCATTCATTATGTATAAGTTCACTGTAGCTGTCTTCAGACAGACCAGAAGAGGGCATCAGATCTCTTTACAGATGGTTGTGAGCCACCATGTGGTTGCTGGGAATTGAACTCAGGACCTGTGGAAGAGCAGTCGGGTCTCTTAACCGCTGAGCCATCTCTCCAGCCCGAGGTTTTGTTTTTTTTTTTTTTTTCTTAACCATTCTAACTGGTGTGAGGTGAAACCTCAGGGTTGTTTTGATTTGATGTGAATATTTCCTTAAGTGCTTCTCAGCCATGTGTGATTCCTCAGTTGAAAATTCTCTGTTTAGCTCTGTACTGTACCAGAACAACTATCTACTCAATGACAGAAGGTCAGGGTAGAAATAAAGAAAGAAAAAAAGACTTTTTAGAATTCAATGAAAATGAAGTCACAACATATCCAAACTTATGGGAAACAATGAAAAGCAGTGCTAAGGGGAAAACTCATAGCCCTGAGTACCTCCATAAAGAAAGTGGAGAGATCATATAGTAGTTGCTTAACAGCTCATCTGAAAGCTCTAGAACAAAAAGAAGCAAATATACTTAAGAGGAGTAGACAGCAAGAAATAATCAAATACACAGAGCTGAAATCAACCAAGTAGAAACAAAGAGAACTATACAAAAAGAAAGAAAGAATAAAAAGAAAAGAACCCACTTCCCAAACCTAGCAATTTGTTCTTTGAGAAAACCAACAAGTTAGATCAACCCTTAGCCAGACTAAGAGGGCACAGACATAGTATCCAAATTAACAAAATCAGGAATGAAAGGGAGGTATAACAAGAGAAACTGAGGAAATTAAAAAAAAATCGTCAGATCCTACTACAAAAGTCTATACTCAACAAAACTTGAAAACCTGGATGAAATGTATCATTTTCTAGAAAGATGTCAAGTATCTAAGTTAAACCAGTCCCATAACCCCCAAGGAAATAGAAACAGACATTAAAAGTCTCCCAACCAAAAAACAAAAAAACAAAAAATCAAAAAACAAAACAAAACAAAACAAACAACAACAACAAAAAACCAGGGCCAGAAGGTTTTAGTGCAGAATTCTATCAGAACTTCAAAGATCTAATTCTAAAACTTCTCAAACTATTCCATATAACAGAAAGACAAAGAACAATGCTCAATTCTCCAATTCTTTCTATGAAGCGACAGTTACACCAATAACCCCACAAAGAAAGAGAACTACAGACTAATTTCCCTTATGAATACCGAAGCAAAAATTCTCAATAAAATTCTCACAGACTGAGTCCAAGAACACTTCAAAACAATCATCCACTATGATCAAGTAGGTTTCATCCCAGGAATGCATGGATGGTTCAATGTATGGAAATCCATCAATATAATCCACTATATAAACGAACTCAAAGAAAGAAAAAGAAATATATGATCACTTCACTAGATGCTGAAAGAGTCTTTGATAAAATACAAAACCCATTCATGTTAAAATTATTGGAGTGATCAGGAATTCCATCTTCATACCTAAATGAGATAAAAGCAATATACAGCAAATCAATAGCCAATATCAAATTAAATGGAGAGAAACTCAAGGCAATCCCATTAAAATCAGGGACAAGACAAGGCTGCCCACTCTCTCCCTACCTATTCAATATAGTACTTGAAGTTCTAGTGAGGTCAATTAGACAACAAAAGGAAATAAAAGATAGAAATTTGGAGGGAGGAAGTAAAGATATCACTATTTGCAGACGATGTAATAGTATACATAAGTGACCCCAAAAATTCTACCAGACATCTCCTACAGCTGAGAAACAACTTCAGCAAAGTGGGTGGATATAAAATTAACTTTAACAAACCAGTAGCCTTCCTCTACTCAAAGGATAAGCAGGTTGAGAGAGAAATTTTGGAAAGAATATCCATCCTTCATAGTAGTCACAAATAATATAAAATATATTGGTGTGGCTCTAACCAAGCAAGTGAAAGATCTGTACAACAAGAACTTGAAATTCCTGAAGAGAAAAATTTAAGAAGACCTCAAAAACTGGAAAGATCTCCCATGTTCATGGATTGGCAGGATTAAAATAGTTAAAATGCCATATTGCCAAAAGCAATCTACAGATTCAATGCAATCTTCATCAAAATTCCAACTCAATTTTTTATAGAGTTAGAAAAAGCAATTCTCAAATTCATTTAGAATAGCAAAAAACCTAGGATAGTGAAAACAATTCTCAACAATAAAAGAACTTCAGGCAGAATCATAATCCCTGACCTCAAGCAATAGTGATAAAAAGTACGTGATATATTGGTGCAGAGACAGGCAAGTAGATCAATGGAACAGAATTGAAGACCCAGAACTGACTCTATACACCTATGATCACTTGATCTTTGACAAAGATGCTAAAACCATCCAATGGGCAAAAGACAGCATTTTCAACAAATACTGCTGGTTCATCTGGCAATGTCATGGAGAAGAATGCAAATTGATCCATCTTATCTCCTTGTACAAAGCTCAAGTTCAAGTGGATCAAGGACCTTCACATAAAACCAGATATGCTGAATCTAATAGAAAAGAAAGTGGGCAACAGCCTCGAATACTTGGGCAGAGCGGAAAATTTCCTGAACAGAACACCAATGTTTTATGCTCTAATATCAATAATCGACAAGTGGAACCTCATAAAATTGAAAAGCTTCTGTAAGGCACAGGACACTGTCAATAAAATAAAATGACAGCCCACAGATTGGGAAAAGATCATTACTAACCCTACATCTGGTAGAGGGCTAATATATGAAATATATAAAGAACTCATGAAATTGGACTCCAGAGAACCAAATAACCCTTTCCTCAGTTTCTTTAAGGAATGTACCCACTTCCTTTATAAGGATCACTATCATCTACATATAGTGGTTTTAAAGACTTTTTATTGTGCTTCTCTATGTCGGAATATTCAGTCCTTTGTGGTAGGACAACTGAGCTCTAGTGGAGACATGATGCCTAGGCTCTTACTGATTGTGTTTTATGCTGGTATTTAGACAGCTAGGTTGGGAGTGATGATAGATAGGTCTAGATGCTGATTTCTGTATTTGACTTTGATGGGTGGATGTTGTTTTCCTTGATTTCTGTTTCCTCTATGGATTTTGGATAGTGTGATGATGGTTTGTTACTTCTTTTACTGGTCTCCTCAACTGGTATGTTAACAGGGAATGTCTTCTGGTGTTGATAACTGGGATACTGGAACGAATTAGGGGAAGGAAATTTGAAGGAGAAGATGATGAAGATGATCCATCTTTTGGATCCACTGTGGATAGGATCCAAGAAGAAAGAGAGATTGCAAAGCATTTTGTGCTACAGAGTTGGGATGAATATTAAATTCATCTGCCTTCAACCTACCTGTTGACCTAGGAGGAGTAGCCTTTGGATTGGCAGGGAGGAATGCCTCCTAGGTTTGGAGACTGGGATTAAATGACTGGGTGCAAGGTTAGGAGGGGATGCACTGTGGGATCCATAGGAGATGAGGGCAGGGGGAAGGAAGGTTGCAGCTGATGCTCTATCGCAATGCTGTTGATCAGACTGGAAGATTGGGTTGGGAGAGAATGAAGGAGTGGTGAGGTTCTTCTGTTACCTTACCTGTTTCCCTGTTCTGTGTAGCTGGTGAGTTCCCATTGAAGACATGCTGGTGTTAAAGGTTTGTGATAATGTGATGAGTTGGGGGAATCAAATTTGGATCTTATGAGAGAGGTGTGGGTCTGACTTTAGCCTACTAGTTGTCTTGGGCTGTTTAAAATCTTACTAAAGCTTTGTCAATCAACTTGCTTAACTGAAATGATTAGAAACCTCACTGAACCAAGATTCTAAATTTTGATTTCATTCTTTATCAAAATAATCTTAAAAATTTAATCAGTATTGTAATAAGCTCAGCTCCCGACATGTTAGCACATTTGAAACTTTTAGCTAATTGTAGAGAGTGCAAATGCTTCTGACATTATGACATTGTCACTTTTTCCAGTGACAGCCTGTAACTCGTTGATTTGTAATCTCAAATGGAGTATATGATTTAAATTCAAATTTCTGTAACTGCATATTGAAATTCCTTGACTTGTGAGAAGAATCTTTTGATGGTGTTTCTATTTTTAATTAAATAAATTTATATCTTGTGCCAGAACAGAATAAAACTGAGAGCTATGATTTAACAGCCTTCAACTCTGGCAAAGCATAAAAAAATATCATAAAGGGAAATGACTTATTTGATTAGGTTTGTCTTGTAAAATATTTTTTTAAGCAAAGTGATTTGAAAAGTACTTCTCAAGTTTAAGAGACTGTACCTGTGAAAATATTTGTGTTGAAGCATTCACACGTTTCAGTAAAGGGACTGTCACTGATGATATGCCCTATTAAACAGGAATATAATGACTTTCCCAAGCCTCTCAGTGCCAATAGAGAGATTTCTTAAACTATAATGGATTTCAGAGAAATATTCATTGTAAATGTCAGTAACATCAAAACATTGAAGATAAATGAAGGCAACTACATGAAAACAATTATAAAGTAATAAGATTATACATGGTGTCTGTTCACAGCAGTAAAACCCTAAGACAGAAGTTGGTACCAGGGACTGGGATATTGCTGTGATAGGCCTGACCATGCTTTTGTTTGAAAGAAGGTGGATTTTGGCACTTTGAATTTGGAAAGCAGTAGAATGCTTTAAATGGGGCTTAATGGGCTATCTTAATAGGAATGCAGAAGTCTTTGTTACTGAGAGTGATTTGAATTGTGCAGGCCTGGCTCGAGGTTTCAGAGGAGAAGAATTTCAGTATGTAAAGACTGCTTTTGAGGTATTTTGGTGAAAAATGTGGTTGCTTTTGCCCTTGTCTGAAGAGTCTGCCTGAGACTAAGGTGAAAAGACTCAGATTAATTGTGTTGACAAAGGAAGCCTCAGTAATGCCCATCATAGACTTTGTTCTCTGGTTAAGTGTCATAAAGAACATTTTAATGGAAGAAGGGAAGTTGAAAAAGGAAAAATACTGCCGGGAGCCAAGCGTGCTCAGTCTCAGGAATTCTCAGGAATGCTCTGCTCATTGTATGGCCCCTATCTCCAGGAAATTAAGCAAGTTACAGCCTCCAGCCTTGGGACGCCTAGCCAGTTGTCTGTTCTTATCAGTGTATACCTGCAATTTATGGTTTAGGGCTATAGGAAGGGTGGTGGCAAGAGATGGATTGTCCTGGGTAACCTTCCTGCCTGCTTGTCTTTATAAGCCACTTTTTTTTGACATAAACTTTGAGAGCTTGATCAGAACACAGACTTGCTCTCCTTCTTTTGCACTTCCTGTCCCCCATTCTTTTGCCCCTCCCAGGTCCACTCTGAATCCCTGATGGCCAGAACAAAATACAAAATATATGTTTCGAGTATTAAAGGGACACCAGGAAGTGAAAGAGAGCTGAATCCTGTGTTCAAGGATATTAAACTGAATTAAGGAAGTAATGACCTTGGGGCAAGATCCCACCTAGCTAAGTTAGTTCCAGGCAATTTAGTACAAACTTTAATCCCAGGAGACAGGGATACAAATCTCTAAATTCAAGATCAATCTACAGAGCAAGATCCAGGACAGTCAAGTTTAGGTAGTGAAGGAGTTAGAAAGGAGGAAGCTAGTGATAATGTAATAGAACATGGGGGTTATGTTCCAGCTCCTGCAAGCAGCAGAACTCAGCAGCTTCGGCCATGTGTCTCTGGCTTTATATTTAAGAGGAGAAGGAGACAATTGATGCTGGTTATCTGGAGCTAAGAAAGAGATCAGTATCACTGGGGTGTAATCTTCTGGGAAGTGTTATTTGAGAGTTGTGTTCCAGAGATGACAAGGTTGTACCTCGTGCTGTGGCTAGACTTGGTTGTATGTAAGAGTCACACAGGTGGTACTGGTTTTGAAGACATAAAGGGGTCATGAAGAACAGCTGAGGCTGGGCACCATGAGAGGCCATGGAAAGCCATTGGTGAAGGTGCACCCTTAGTTGCAATTGATGGCGCAGGACTGAAGGGGTCATGCAAAGGAGCTGAGGCTTGGCAACATGAAGAAAGCCCATGAGAGGCTACTGGTGAAGCATAATTGCAACAGAAGACCAGGTGTATTGGAGATGCCAGTATGATGGAATGATCATGAAGAACAGTTGAGGTAATGAAAGACCCCAGCTTAGCAGCAGTAACGCCATTTTGCAAGGCTGTACTTAAGATGACTGGTTCAGGGAAAGGTCAGAACACTGAGTACACAGTGGCTGCCAAGCAGGAGGTGTGTGGTTGAGAGCCTGGCGACAGTATGACTGCGGTTGAGTGCCTGACAATGAGAAAGAGGAATGTGGAAAGCCCCGGGAGAGGTCCCACACCCTAGTGGGGGGCCGAGTCAGCCGTTATGTTCCAGGAAGACAGCTAGGGAACTTTCCCCTGGCCTGAACCCTTGCCACATTAGAATCCACCAATTATATCCCTGTAACCATGCATCTGCTTCTGTATGCTTGCTTCTGCTCCCCAGAACCCTATAAAAAGCCCATCCTTGGTTCTGCTGGGTGCGCCAGTCCCCCAAGTTGACTGAAGCGCCCACAGGTGCCTGTGTATCCTGACAATAAACCAAATCCTCTTGCTAATTGCACCCTGTGGTCTCTGTCTGGTCATTGGGTTGGAGGGTCTCCTTCCCGAGGGAAAGTTCTCCCTGAGGACTTTTCAGTAGTGGAGTGGATCAACCTGAGTGGTACAGAGGACAAAGCTGGAGAAGTGAAGCCAGCCCTTTAGAGGATCATGTGTAGATCCCAGACATTGAAGCAAGCTGCCTTGGAGACTCAAAGATGTTAAAGATGCCAGAGCCATGGGCTATCTGCTGAGGAAAGCTGCTAACAGGGAGTGAAACCAACTCAAGAGAAAGAAGTTTGTTGCAGTCAACAAAGATGAAAAAAGAATTGAAGATCTGAAGACCACTTTGATATCAGACATGGAGATGGCAGAGTTTGAAGTTTGCCCAGCTGGTTGCCTGTCTTAATTCAGGGATTACAGTTAAGAGATTGGGTGAATCTCAGAAGAGATTGAACTTTGGATTTTGTTGATACTTCTATAGACTTTGAAAGTTGGACTAAATATACCTTTTTATTTTTATGTTTAGGTATGGCCTCCATAGACTCATGTTTAAACAAGCCTATGGAGGCCAGGGAGTGGAATGTCATGGTTTGCATATGCTTGGCCTAGGGAGTGGCACTATTAGAAGGTGTGGCCTTGTTGGAGGAAGTATGTCACTATGGGGTGGGCTTGGAGACCCTCCTCCTAGATCCTCCTAGGATGCTGAGGCTGTTCCTGGCTTCCTTCAAGTGAGGATGTAGAACTCAGCTCCTCCTGCACCATGCCTGCCTGGATGCTGCCATGCTTCTGCCTTGATGATAATGGACTGAACCTCTGAACCTGTAAGCCAGCCCCAATTAAATGTTGTCTTTTATAAAACTTACATTGATTATGATATCTGTTTACAGAAATAAAACCCTAACTAAGACAGGAACCTGTTCTGACAAGTGGTTTACAGCAGGCCGTTGGCTTGGTTTTTCTCAAGGATACTTGGTTCCTGATCTGTTGACTTCCATATTGATTAGTGATTTTATTGACCCATTTAATATTTAATATTTCTTTTTTTAAAATTACATTAAATGCACGTGTGTGTGTGTGACAGAGAGAGAGACAGAGAGACAGAGAGAGACAGAGAGACAGAGAGACAGAGGCAGAGATGATGGAGGAATATTTTTGGTACATATGCCACAGTATGTGTGTGGAAGTCAGTGGACAGCTTTCAAATGTCAGTTGTCCCTTCCCACCATGTGGGCCCAAGAACTGGAACTACATTATCAGACTTGGCAGCACATGCTTTTATGTGCTGTATTGTTTTGCTACTCTAAGAACAATTTTCATCATTTTCACTTAAAATTATTTATTGTGTATTTCTCTTCAATTGAAAGTTTAAAACAGACTTCCAGTTTCTGTCTGTGCCCAGAGCTGATCCTGTGCAACAAGTCTCTGTACCCAGATCCATGCTGGAGAGAGCTAGTCTCCCAGGAGTGCTGACACAGGGTTACAAGCTTAGAGAGACAGTAAGACCAGCTAACATCAGAGATAAGCAAATGTCTAAGGCCAGTACAGGAATGTAAGCAACAGAAACCAAAGCCACTTGGCATCATCAGAACCCAGTTCTCCTACCACAGCAAGTCCTAGATATCCCCAAACCATGGAAAGCAAGACTCTGATTTAAAATCACATCTCATGATAATGTTCAAGGACTATAAGAAGGACATAAATAACTCCCTTAAAGAAATATAGGAAAACACAAATAATCAGGTAGAAGCTTTAAAGAAGAAACACAAAATCCCTTAAAGAATTACAGGAAAACATAACCAAACAGATAAAGAAATTGAACAAAACCATCCAAGAACTAAAAATGGAAATAGAAACAATAAAAAAAATCACAAAGGGAGACAACTCTTAAGATAGAAAACCTAGGAAAGAGATCAGTAGTTATATACACAAGTATGACCAACAGAATACAAGAGATAGAAGAGAGAATTTCAGGGGCAGAAGATACCATAGAAAACATTTATACAACAATCAAAGAAAATGCAAAACAGAAAGAGCTCCTAATCCAAAACAGCCAAGATATCCAGGACAAATGAGAAGATCAAACCTAAGGATAATTGGTATAGAAGAGAGTGAAGATTCCCAAATTAAAGGGCCAGTGAATATCTTCAACAAAATTATAGAAGAAAACTTCCCTAACCTAAAGAAAGAGATGCCCATAAACATACAAGAAGCCTACAGAACTCCAAATAAACTGGAGCAGAAATGTAAATCCTCTTGTCACATAATAGTCAAAACACCAAATGCACAAAACAGATAAAGAATATTAAAAGCAGTAAGGAAAAGGGTAAAGTAATATATAAAGGCAGACCGATCAGAATTCATCAGACTTCTCAACAGAGACTATGAAAGCCAGAAGATCCTGGGCAGTTATCATACAGACCCTAAGGGAACACAAATGCCAGCCAAGGCTACTATATCCAGCAAAACTCTCAATTAACATAGATGGAGAAACCAAGATATTCCATGACAAAACCAAATTTACACAATATCTTTCCATTAATCCAGCCCTATAAAGGATAATAGATGGAAATCTCCAACACAAGGAGGGAAACTACATCATAGAAAAAGAAAGAAAGAAATCTTCTTTCAATTAACTGAAAAGAAGAGAACCACAGAAACATAATTCCACTTCTAACAACAAAAAATAATAGGTAACAATAACCGTTAGTCCCTAATATCTCTTAATATCAATGGACTCAATTCCCCAATAAAAAGACATAAACGAACAGACTGGATATGTAACGGGACCTAGCATTTTGCTGCACACAGCAAACATACCTCAGAGACAAAGACAGACATTACCTCAGAGTAAAAGGCTAGAAAACAACTTTCAAAGCAAACGATCCCAAGAAAGAAGATGGAGTAGCCATTCTAATATCTAAGAAATCAACTTCCAACCAAAAGTTATCAAAAAAAAATAAGGAAGGAAACTTCATACACCTCAAAGGAAAAATCCACCAAGATGAACTCTCAATTCTGAATATGTATGCTTCAAATGCAAGTGCACCCACATTCATAAAAGAAACTTTACTAAAGCTCAGAGCACACATTACACCTCACACAATAATAGAAGACTTCAACACTCCACTCTCCTCAATGGACAGTGAAACTAACAGGAGTTATGAACTCTGGATTTAACATATCTACAGAACATTTCATCCTAAAACAAAAGAATATACATTCCACTCAGCACCTCAGGGTACTTTCTCCAAAACTGACCATCTGATTGTGCCCTGGCCTGCAGGGATTCAGAAGAGACCTGGGAGGGGGCGAAAGAATGGAGAACAGGAAGCACAAAGAAGAAGAGCAAGTCTATGGTGTGATCAAGCTCTCAAACTTTAATTAAAAACAGCGGCTTATAAAGACAAGCAGGCGGGAAGGTCACTCAGGACTCAGGACCGATCCATCACTGTCACCACCCTCCCTATATCCCTAAACTGTAACTTGCAGGTATAGAGTAATAAGAACAGACAGCTGGAGACAGAAGCTGTAAAAATCATAAGAACAGACAACTGGCTAGGTGTCCCAGAGGGTGTAAATGGGCTTGCCATTCCTCAAACATTCCTGAGACAGAGGGAGTGTAAGCAGGCATGGCTTCTGGCATAATTGATCACAAAACAGACCTCAACAGATACAAGAAGATTGAAATAATCCCATCAGATCATCACAGACTCAGGCTGGTCTTCAATAACAACAAAAATAACAGAAAGTCCACATACACATGGAAGCTGAATAATGCTCTACTCAATGATAACTTGGTCAAGGAAGAAATAAAGAAATTAAAAACTTTTTAGAATTTAATGAAAATGAAGGCACAACATACACAAACTTATAGGACACAATGAAAGCAGTTCTAAGAGGAAAACTCAGCTCTGAGTGCCTCCAAAAAGGAAAGTGAAGAGAGTATATACTAGCAGCTTGACAGCACACCTGAAAGGTCTAGAACAAAAAGAAGCAAATACACCTAAGAGGAGAAGATGGCAGGAAATAATCAAACACAGGGCTAAAATCAATCATGTAGCAACTAAAAGAACTATATAAGAAATCAACAAAACCAGGAGTTGGTTCTTTGAGAAATTCAAGATAGATCAGTCTTTAGCCAGACTAACCAGAGGGCACAGAGACAATGTCCAAATCAAAATTAGAAATGAAAGGAAAACATAACAACAGAAAATGAGGAAATTCAAAAAAATCATCAGATCCTACTACGAAATTCTATACTCAAAAATACTAGAAAATCTGGATGAAATGGATAATTTTTTAGACAGATACCAGGTACCATATTAAATCAGGATCAGATAAACTATCTAAACAGTCCCATAACTCCTAAAGAAATAAAAGCAGATATTAAAAGTCTCTGAACCAATAAGATCCCAGTACCAGATGGGTTTAGTGCAGAATTCTAACAGAGCTTCTTAGAAGACCTAATACCAATACTCTTTAAACTCTTGCACATAATAGAAACAGAAGGAATACTACCTAATTCATTCTTTGAAGTCACAATTTTACTTATACCTCAACCATACAAAGACCCAACAAAGAAAGAACTTCAGACCAATTTCCCATATGATTATTGATGCAAAATACTCAATAAAATTCTTACAAACTGAAATCAAGACTACCATCCATCACGATCAAGTAGGTTTCATCCTAGTGATGCAGGAATTGTTCAACATACATAAGTCTATCAAGGTAATAAACAAACTGAAAAAAAAGACACATTATCATCTCATTAGAGGCTGAGAAAGCATTTGACAAAATGCAACACCCCTTCATGATAAAACTCTTTGGAAGATCAGGAATTCAAGGCCCATACCTAAACAAAGTAAAAGCAATAAATAGCAAACCGGTAGCCAACATCAAACTAAAGTGAGAGAAACTTGAAGCAATCCCACTAAATTCAAAGACTAGACAAGGCTGCCTGCTCTGCCCCTACTTATTCAATATAGTACTTGAAGTCCTAGCCTGAGGAAGTAGACCACAAAAAGAGGTCACAGAGATACAAATTGGAAAGGAAGAAGCCAGAATATAACTATTTGCAGATGGTACACTTAAGTGATCCCAAACATTTCACCAGAGAACTCCTAAACCTCATAAACAACGTCAGCAAAGTGGCTGGATATACACTTAACTCAAAGAAATCAGTAGCCTTCCTATACTCAGATAAACAGGTTGACAAAGAAGTTAGGAGATGATATCCTTCACAATAGCCACAAATAATATAAAATACCTTAGTGTGACTCTAACTAAAAAAGTGAAAAATCTGTATGACAAAGAAAGAAATCTGTATGAAGAAAGAAATTGAACAAGTTCTTAGAAGATGGAAAGATCTCCCATACTCAGGATTAATAGAGTAACAATAACTGTCTTGCCGAACACAATCTACAGATTCAATGCAAACCCCCATCAAAATACCAACCTAATTCTTCATAGAGTTAGATAGAGAAATTTGCAAATTCATTTTGAATAACAAAAAACCTAGGATAGCAAAAACTATTCTCAAGTATAAAAGAACTTCTGGTGGAAACACAATCCCTAACCTACAGCTTTATTATACAGCAATAGTGTTAAAAACTTCAGGTAGATAAGTTGAATAGAAGATCCAGAACCACATACCTATGGTCACTTGATCTTTGACAAAGGAGCTAAAACCATCCAGTGGTAAAAAGACAGCACTTTCAATAAATGGTGCTGGTTCAACTGGAGGTCAGCATGTAGGAGAATGCAAATTGAACCATTCTTATCTTCTTGTACAAAGCTCAAGTTCAAGTGGATCAAGAAACTCCACATAAAACCAGATACACTGAAACTAATGGAAGAGAGAGTGGGGAAGAGCTGTGAAGACATGTGCAGATGGAAAATTTCCTAAAATGTACATGCATGGCTTATGCTCTAAGATCAAGAATCGACAACTGTCACCTTGTAAAATTGCAAAGCTTCTGTAAGGTAAAGGACATGGTTATCACTATGAAATGGCAATCAATAGATTGGGAAAAGATCTTTATCAATCCTACATCTGATAAATGGCTAATATCCAATATATACAAAAAACTCAAGAAGTTAGACTTGAGAGAATCAAATAACCCTATTAAAAATGGGCTACAGAGCTAAACAAAGAGTTTTCAACTGAGGAATATGAAATGGCTGAGAAGTACGTAAAGAAATATTCAACATCCTTAATCATCAGGGAAATGCAAATCAAAACAACCCTGAGATTCCATCTCATATCTGTCAGAATGGCTAAGATAAAATAAAACTCAGGTGACAACTGATTCTGGTTAGAATGTGGAGAAGGAGGAACACTCCTCCATTGCTGTTGGGATTGCAAGCTGTTACAACCACTATGGAAATCAGTCTGGAGGTTCTTCAGAAAATTGGACATAATACTACCTGAGGACCCAGCTATACCACTCCTGGGCCAATATCCAAAAGATGGTCCAACATACAACAAGGTCACATGCTTCACTATATTCATAGCAGCCTTATTTATAATAGTAAGAGGTTGGAAAGAACCCAGATGTCTCTCAACAGAGGAATGAATACAGAAAATGTGGTATATTTACACAATATAGTACTACTCAGCAATTAAAAACTATGACTTCATAAGATCCTTAGGCAAATGCATGGAACTAGAAAATATCCTCATGAGTGAGATAACCCAGGCACAAAAGCAGACACACATGGTATGCATTCACTGATAAGTGGATATTAGCCGAAATGCTCAGAATACCCAAGATACAATTCACAGATCATATGAAGCTCAAGAAGGAATACCAAAGTATGGATGCTTAAGTCCTTCTTAGAAGGAGGAACAAAAATACTCACAGGAGAAAATATGGAGACAAATTGTGGAGAAGAGACTGAAGAAAAGGCCATCCACAGATTGGCCCACCTGGGCATCCATCCCATATCTAGTCACAAAACCCAGACAGTTTTGTGCATGCCAACAAGTGCATGCTGACATGAGCCTGATATATCTGTCTTCTGAGAGACTCTGCCAGAACCTGACAAATACAGAGGCAGATGTTCACAGCCAACCACTGAACTAAAAACAGGGTCTCCAATGGAGGAGTTAGAGAAAGGACTGAAGGAGCTCAAGGTGTTTGTATCCCGATAAGAAGAAGAACAATAACAACCTACCAGAGCTCCCAAAGACTAATCCACCATCCAAAGTGTACCAATGGAGGGACCCATGACTATAGCTGCATATGTAGCAAAGGATGGCCTTTTTTGGCCTCAATGGGAGGAGAGGCCCTTGATCCTGTGAAGACTCGATGCACCAGTGTAGGGGAATGCCAGGGCAGGAAGGTGGGAGTTGGTAGGTGGGTTGGACAGCATTCTCATAGAAGGGGCAGGAAGGATGGGATAGCAAGTTTTTGGAGGGGAGACCAGGAAAGGGGATAATATTTGAAATCTAAATTTAGAAAAAAAAATAGAAAAAAAAATGAAAGAAAACCTGGGGCAAACACTCTAAGATATGGATGAAGGGTTCTTTGAGAAGGACTCCACAGTACCACGAAGTAATATCAAGTATTATTTAAAAAGCAATATTGTAATATTTAAGTCAATATTAATAATTTAAATAAAATATCTGTTGTGTGCACAGGAAAGGAAACAAACATGAGAGTGAAAAGAATCCTGTAAGTTGAAGGATCCATGACCCAGTAGTCATCTGAGGGGTCAAGGTCCAGACTATACACAGAACTCAAAAATTAAACACAAAACAACCATCCAGTCTTAAATGGGAAAATGAATTGGATAGCTTTATAAAGAAACATAAATTGTGAATAAATACATGACAGTTCCCTAAAAAAGAAAGTTTAAAATATTTAATATTTTCTTTTTTAGTCATGAGATAAACTTAGTTGTATTCCACTTTTAATATAAAAGAGATAGATCAATATCTGTTTGCATTTTATCTTTAATTTTTTTTAGTTCAAGCTTGCCTCTAATTAACTATGTCCATGCCTCAGCCTCTGGAGTGCAAGTGTTACAGCGGTGTATCACCATATCTAAATACCAACTATTTTTAAACATTAAACCTACAGTTTTTCCTTATCATCTTAATTTTAAGTAAAAATCTTTTGGTAGCCAACTATGCTACCAAATTTGTCAAGGCCACAGTTGTTTCACGAAATTTAACTAACACAAGTTTCTTCTGGCACACCAGGGAAGTTTGTATCTACTAGGATATTACACCAAAATATTACAGATACCGTACTGTTGAGATTCATCTATGAAAACGATTTTCTGGTTGTTTATCCCACAATTTGTAAACTTAACTGTAAATATTATTGTTCCCATCATGGTAAACTTTAGCCACTAGTTTAATAAAGAGAGAAAACTACCTATAATGGTATATAATAAGATATATTTCTAGGAGAAATATGGGATACATTAATGCTTATAAATGTAACATGTATCCCTCCTGTAGAAGATCAGAATTTATCTGAAGCAAAAAATAAATAAATAAGTAATATCTTGCTGCTGGCACCACACCCTGGGAAGTAACACTTTCTATTTTACAGATTTATCAGGGCAAGTGTTTTTCATACCACTTGGTTTAACTAAGCTTCTTCTATAACAAAATGTTTAAGTATGCTGATTGGACTTAACCATCATTACAAGCTTTATTCTTGTAGCTTGGTACGCTTATCTCATCATACCTTCCCTCACTGAAAGGGTCTTAGGATGGCCCACAGGTAAGAGCTGTAGTCCATTCTGGGTTTGGTATTTAAGTATTGGCAGTATCTATGAATTAATCTTCTGTTGATAGCTGCCTATTTACATAAACATATCTCTATTAAAATTGGAACTACTGGTGCCCACTGATTAGAACACAAGTTTGGCCCTGGGTTAGATCTGCCAATATACTTCTCTACAAATGTCCTTATAATACTACTGATGACAAGCAAAGCTTTCCAAGCCATGCATGCTTTATCAACTGACCCAAACCAGATTTAATCTGCTATTTGCAGATATTCTAGATGATAGACCACTTTGCTTGTTTCATTTATAAAGTTAGTCCTTAAGCATGATGCAGGAACATTCCAGTTAAAGACAGAGCACGAGAAAATGGTATTGGATATTTCACTTATTTTCATTTGTTTAAATATAAACTACTGAAAAAGACTTCAGGCACGATTTGGGTGAAATTGCAGATGTGAGGTACATGTTGATAAGCCTATATTTGGAGGACTCATCAGGGTGTAGGTACAGAGATGGTCATTCTTCATTGAAATAAAACTCAAGTAACTTCAACTTGCATTAAGAGAGTTTAGTGAGGATAACCCTCAACACAGTGCAGGGTGTTGGCACAGATCACTGATGATCTGCCCATCATTTATGTGTTTTCCTTGTTATCCAGGGTGAATAGGCACCAAGAAGAGAAAATGGAGAAGAACTTGTTAACTTAATAGTTATGAGAGCTCATACAGGCTTTCAGATTTTTGTGAAGATAAACTGTGTTAATGTGTTTAAAGTGCACAGAGCCATGAATCTGTTGGGAATTCAGTAAATAACTAGTCTCTTGGATCAATAATATTCATTTTGGCTGTTTTCATAGGCCTGAAGCGTATGCTTCATCTTGAAAGTTAATGAATGCAGAGGAAACAGTCCAGAAAATAGCAAACCAAACAAAAAATAAGATCTTTGGTAATGTATTTGTTTCAGATCTCTAGACATGAAAGAGAGGCATGAGAGATAACTGTCTCCACTGACATGAGATAATTGAACCTGATAAATGGCTTGGAATTTGGATTGTCTTCAGTACCCTGGACCCTCTCCTAGACCAAAAATTTGCATTTTATTTGAAATATACTAACATGTTTTTCTGATTGTATAGGAGTCTCAGCTTCTCCATAGACTCCCATAACCACCAATCTCCTCCCGCCTTTTTATTTATTTTCCCTTTTGGTTTATGAGACAGGGTTTTAAAATAGAACAACTCAACACTTGCTTTGTAGAGTAGGCTGGCCTGTAACTCACAGAGATCCTCTTGCCTCTGCCTCTGCCTCCAGCTGAATCTGGCTTTCCTCCTGTCCTTTTGTGGTCAAATATTTCTCTGGTATCAAGCCTTCAGTGAACACAGATTTTAGTTTATACATATTTTCACCTTTTCTAGGGTATCATAGTCATGGAATGAAATGCTTTGTAGCCTCTGATGACAGTTTCTTCTGCTTATTATGTGGCATTGAAACTCATCCATAAGTTTGCATGCACCACGATATCATAGCTTTTCCCTTAGTTGCTGAAGAACAGTGACCCACTAGTTGATAAATAACTACACATTTCCCTATAGAAAACCACTGACTCCTTACTTAGTTTTTGGACGTTATCAAAAAGCTGCCTGCAGCATTACTGTGAATGTGTTTATATGAGGTTGATTTTTTTATGTGAATAAAGATTTTTAGATCGTGTAGTAGGTGTATGTATAATTTTGAATGAAATTCGACAAACGGTTTTCAAATGCTTCTGGGTCACTTTATATCCACAGACCCTATAAAGCATGAATGGTCCTGGTGCTCTCTGTCCTCATGATTACTTTGTGTCATTTTTTTGTTTTAGGATTTTCATTACTTCTGTGTTTGCAGGGATGTCTCATATCTTCTATTAGCATTTCTCCAAAGACCAGCTGTGCTGTGAATGTTATTGACTTATTTGTTATCTATGCAATGTCTCTAGTGAAGTATTGATTTAAATCTCTTATCCATCTTTGACAACATCGGCATGTTTCTGATAGAGTTTGGAGAGGCTTTTAGAAAATATACATTTTAGGTACAAGTCCTTCGTGGGACCTGGTCTATAAAAAGTCATTTATAGGCAACACACATATATTTTATTCTCTCAAGAGAGCTAATTTATACAGTTTAACTAACAGAAGGTCTCCTGATTGTCTTCTTTTTACTAATTGTAGGGACCTCAAAGTCAGCTCAAGACACCTCAAGACCATGTTTTCAGCACAAAGATTTTTTTGCCTCGCAGGACAGAGACAGGGATAAGAGGCAAAGACCCGAGATAGAGGAAGAGAACAAAGGTGAAGGGAGAGAAGGGGCAAGGGAGAGGGGAGAAGCACGTTTGTATGTGGGGCGGGGTTGGCAGAGGACAAAGAGCTGTCTCTCGATAGAGGAGACAAATAGGCCCATAGCAAATGTGCTTTATAAAGGTGAAGTGGAAACCTCTTGTTAGGATGAGCTGTTTAATTTTGATTGGGCATGTAAATTAAAGCTAAAGGGAATTTTTGATTGCTGGACTTCAATACTTCAAGAGTTGGACCTTTGTAGTCAGCCTCAGGAAGACGAATTGGTTAAAGAAGGGAGTGGACCTTAGGAGCTAGCTTCTAGAGTATGATCTAATGGTTTTTAGTGAGGTGGAGGGAGTGGGAGAGAAGGGCAAGGCTTGCCAGAGCCATGTTTGCTATGCTCTGGGTGGCTAGAGTCTCCTTCTCTCTCTCTGTCTCTCTGTCTCTGTCTCTGTCTCTGTCTCTGTCTCTCTCTCTCTCTCTCTCTCTCTCTCTCTTTATCAATTAAGTTATTTATTTTACACTACAATTAAAGCTTTCTTGCCGTCCTCTATTCCTAGTCCCTCCCTCTCACCTTCTTTTCCCAACTCTACCTTTCTCACTTCTCAGAAAAGGGAAAGCCTCCTTTGGGTATCAACAAGACTTGCCATGTCAAGTAAGACTAGGCATATCCTCTTATACTGAGGCTAGAAAAGGCAGCCAGGTTAGCGGAAAGGGATCCAGAGGCAAACAACATAGTCAGAAACATTCCAGACTTCTGCATTAGGAGTCACACATGAAGACTCTGCACAAGGGTTACATAAGGCAACTCCCATTAAAATTTCAACACAATTTTTTACAGACTTTGTAAAAACAATACTTCATATGGAAACCAAAAAGCACAAAATAGCTAAACCAATCACATACAATAATAGGACTTCTAAAGGTATCACTGTCTATTATTTCAGGCTGTACTACAGAGCAATAGTAATAAAAACTGCATGGTACTGTCATAAAAATAGATAGATTAATCAATGGAATCAAATTGAAAAACCAGAAGTAAATTCACACAGTTATGGACACTTGATTTCTGACAAAGAAGCCAAAACTATACACTGGAAAAAAGAAAACATCTTCAACAAATTGTGATGGTCTAACTGGGTGTCAGCATGTGGAAGAATACAAATAGATCCATATCTATCACCCTGCATAAAACTTAAATCCAAGTGGATCACCAACAAACTAAATAAGCCAATTTAAGAAAGGGAGTATAGATCTAAACTGAGAATTCTCAGCAGATGAATTTCTAATGACTGAGAAGCACTTAAAGAAATATTCAATATCCTTAGTCATCAGCTGAGTCTCTATCTTACACTGGTCAGAATGGCTAAGATCAAAAACTTGAGCGACAGTTTATGCTGGTGAAAATGTGCCAGGGGAACATGCCTTCATCACTGTTAGGAGTACAAATTTGTGGAACTACTTTAGAGTCTCTTCACTAAGGAAAACTATTTTCCTTGCCAACTGAAAATATCTCCATTGGTCTCAGGTCTCTGTTCATAGATTAACAATAACAGAAAAAATCTGGTCACCATAATAATTTTCAAACAGTGAGAATCTTGACTGGTACCTTCTCGCCAGTCTTCATGTTACTCAACCTCATGGAGTTTCAGTTGACATCGTTGTGAAATAGAACTCTGCTTAATAATTTTTTGTGAAGACTAAGTTAATGTCTGTAAAGTGCTCAATTAGTCAGGGTAGTTGTTGAAAATTCAATAAACAGTTCTCCACTCTGGGTCAATAACATTCATTTTGGCTACTTTTATAGACTTGAAGCATGTGCTTTTCCTTGTTAAGTTAATGAATGCAGGAAAACCAGTTTAGAAAATAATAAACCCAACAGAAAATAAGATTTTCAATAATGTATATGTTTCCGATGTCTAGAATTCTCTGCCAGATACTGTAGTTAGCTGACTGGCCACTTAGGAGATCTGAAAATTGGCCTGTCAACCTGTGATGGACAGCTGTATAATGTAACTCCTTGGCAAACTCAATTAGAGATGCAGCTTTGGGCGGGAAGAGGCCAGGGGAAGTGATTAGTGTTCATAAAGGCATTATCAGTCCAATAATTGTCTAATGAAGAGCAAGTGAGTGCTTGCATAACTCTGGAACAAGCAGAAAGTGCTTATTAAACAATTTCTTTGGTGTTAATCAGACTGCTTTTCTCACAGTAGATCACTAGCTGTGATTTTATTTATCCCAAGTAACTACATTAGCTTAGATTTCCCTACTGTAACTCTAAAGACTTTAAATGATGACTTTTTTGTTCTTTAATAGTTCTGTTTTTAAAATTATCTAAGCAGATCATTTAACCTTGGAGATACTACAAAGACATTAACTTAGAAAAAAGTTAATCAATGTACAGGAAAAAAAGCTTTCAAAGCCAGAGCTAAGATTCATTTTTGCTAGCATGTGACTGGTTGGTTAGTATTGACCTCTCAGCTGGGCTGCTCATTGTGCCCCTTACCTAGACAGAGGACCTCTTAAAAGCTGTTTGATAATGGAGTCTAGATTTTATTTCTCAACACTATCCTTTAGTTTTATGGAGTTTGAACTGGATACTGGGACTTTAAAATGTCCTTGGGATGTTCCAATATGTAATAAAATTTGAGAGCCACTAAGTCATATATAAATGAAAAAAAATCCTGTTAAAGGTCGCTGTTGACTGACAGCTGTGTAGGAAGGAAAGAGTGTCCCATAACAAGATTTAATTAAACTTCGTGAGAAATTTGCTTAAGCGTTTTGCCAGAAATGTTAATTTCTTTCCCAAAGGAAAAAGAATTTGGCTTTCATACCGGGTTTGAGTCAGTTTGTTTTTCCTGCAGAGGGTCTTGCCGTGGAGAAGGATTTAAGAAACTTGATTCTTGCCCTGTCTCTGTTTCTATCTGACTCACTGGATGAGTTGTACAGGGACTTATTCTCACTAGCCTTGAATTTACACAGTAAAAGTAGACACAGACTAGGTCAGTTTTATGCAATTTTATATCTCTAAAATTCTGTAATCTTATACATTAAAACTAGGGATCACTGTTACTAAATTAACAGGAAATAGTAGAAAATTTAAAATTATAATTTTTATAAAAACATTGATTAACATTTGAAACTTGAATTAGCTGAGCCGCATTGATGTGGACAGCGAAATAGCTCAGTATTTAAACAAACTACTCTTTTGTATCAACGTAGGTAGCAAGTATGAAACCTGTGAAGGTTAATTCATTGCCCACTAGACAGGATCTAGGGTCATTAACAAAAAAAGTCTTTGGCCTGTGAGGGCATGCATTATTTTATTTCTCTACTGTGTTAATTTATAAAAGTTCAAAGGATATTGAGTTAAAAACAGACAGGCCACCACAGACAAAGTTTAGAGAGCAGCTTTAGTTCTTTATTGTTATGTCCACTCCACATTCCAACAGAGAACTCTGAACACAAGGCTCCTGCTTTTCCTACATTTCCCTGAAACCATGGAGAGAGATATGCTTCCTTTTTTGCATTTTGACTTATTTTGTAAAGTGCAGAGTTCATACCACTGACTTTTACATAAAATAAAGACAGGCAAGGTAAGCGATGTTTAATATCTGAAACAATGGGGAGGTGATTTTAGGTTCAGCCTGCATTAATGAATCAAGGGAAGCAGAGAACAGTTCAGAGTTGGACTACAAAGATTCATTTCTCACACAGATTGTTTGGGTAAGGGTAATTGAGGTGGGAAGGCTCATCCTTAATGTGGTGGCGTGATTGCCCAAAGGATGTCCTGAACTGAGAAAGCAAGCTGAACTCCATCATTCGTAGATCTCAGCTCCCTGGTTGTGGATACAATGTGACCAGAGGTCTTAGGTGACTGTAAAGTGACTTCCCTTCAAGGTGAGCCAAAATAAATGTCTTTCCCGTATGTTGTCTTTATCAGGATGTTTTATCACAGCAACAGGGAAACTGAGACATCCTCACATCCATACAGCCATACACAAACACACTCAGATATGTCCAGTCAAATTCACTGATTGCAACTCTGTAACTCTTGAAGATAAGACAATGAATTCACTCTCCTCAATACAGTTAAAGATGAACTAAAAATACTATCTGATCATTACTCCTCCATATCACAGAGCATCTGTTTCCACTCACCACCCACTCCGGTGTTCTTTTCTAGGTCTTCAAACACTGGCTTGCTATTTACGCCTCTGCAGCATTCAGGACCTTTCCCCACTGAGTCTGACTCACTTGTCAACGTTAATTATGTTAAATTCAGATTCAAAAGAATTTGGAACCATTGTTTCAAGGCAGAGATGCAAAGAGTTGATCAGAATCCCATTCTCCTTCACCCAGAAATTTTTTATTGCAGAGGAGTATGCAATGTTCTTTGAACATTTTTGTCTCCTTGGCTACAGTGGTCTCTATACAATTTATCATGTCATAGTCATAAGAATAGTAATTGCTTGTACATTTCTGAAGTTCTGGGCATTTGGGTGCTAATGTGGTTTTTTATTCTGCAATGGAAGATAACCCAAAGAACCTGACAGTTCTGTTGATAAAACCTGCTTCGTTAGGAATAAACCAAGGAAAATACTGGTTTTACTAGGACATTAGTTCTGGGCTTCTTTCACCAAGGTTCACCAAGTTCTCCCAGTTGAAATAAAGAAGCCATTCCTAGTTACTAGAATTGTGATGCTGAGAATCTGATACAGTGCAAAGGGCATTCTAGTGACCTAGCACTACGGGGCACCTGCATTATGAAATAGAAATCTGATCCTGAGGTTTGCATGATGGACGCTTTCCTTACAAACCAGGGTAATTCAAGGCTATGGAAAATTTTAAGCTATCTAAGCCTGTTTCCTATTTCCAGATTCCCATTCTTGTGAGCCCTGTGTTTCTGGTTCAGTGAGGTCTTCTTTACTGTGGCTGCCCATGTCCCAGGTAGTGACTTGACTTGCAGGCAACCAGTGTTGGCTGGAGAGATGGAGCAGGCCTCTGAATTCTTCCCATCATCTCTCTCTTTGTTCTGTTTTATTTCAAAAAGGACTTGATAACAAAGGAGTTGTGTGCTTGCCTAGACTGACTTCTAGCCCAGAATGTCCCATGAGGATTTTTAAACACTACTTCCTTGTAGGGAACTCCCAGTTTTGTGTGCTTATAAACCCATCAGCCAGCAAATGTGCAGGTCAGCAGGTCAGCAGGACTAAGGTCTATGCCTGAGGCCTGCCGGTATCAGATGTCAATTTCCCCTGGAATGTGCAAGTGCTAAGGTAGATATATGATTATGCCCTGTAGTGTCTTGGGCCTGTCCCATGTGATTACAGTTGGTTATTCAGAATGTATTTTTTGTTAATCTTTTTGGCCAGTCAGTTTCTCTCATGGCAGACATTGGTATACTCCATGTGTGTCTCCACACATATTTATGTATCTATGTGTACGTTATTTTGCAAATAAATAATGTGGACCTATGTGGGTGCATTTAATTTATTTAATCTTGGAATAAATCAGGTAGATTAATTTAGATTAAACTGAGGTACATTAATCAGTATGAAAACAAAAGAAAAAGTTGTCCTAATTTTGATTTTAAAAAGTCTAGTGTGAAGACTTGCCTTTTCGCTTATGACTGTAATTGATGTTTTGCTGTTGTTTTGGTTTTGGTTTTTTGAGAGCCTCCTTCTCTCCAAGTGCTTACTGTGAACACATCCCTGTAACTTCGTGAAAGTCATACTTTGAGAAATTTGAGTTATTTAAAGAAGGACATGTATCAAGTTGCCGAAAGTTGGGTTTTTGTCTAATCATATGATCTGACTTTGAGTTTATCTTAGTGAAGAATCTCTTTTAAAGCATGGTTATCTTAATTAGCAATTAGGAGAGCTGGGTTTTATTATAAACGTTAAAGAGCCACATCTAGAGGTCCATACTTAAGGCAATACCTTCAGTCCAATACCTGGGATGCTGAGGCAGGAGAATAAGTTTTATACCAGCTTTAGCTACACTGCAAGACTGTGCTTCAACTCAGCAAAAACATAAGTGTGCTCATTTTTTCTTCATTCTTTCTAAAAGTTGCTTATTATTTCAATATTGTGTTCACCCTTCTCATATTTTATCATATATAAACATCAATAATATAAACATTTAAAATTTAGTTGATTTATATGCTGAGATTCCAAGTATTTTTCATTTTTAGTTTTGAAATGTATATTTAATTTTTGAATGGTTTATATATGCCTTATTATTGCATGCGTGTGTGTGTGTGTGTGTGTGTGTGTCTGTCTGTCTGTCTGTCTGTCTGTGTGTCAGAGGAAAATGTGGGAACTGATCTTGTCCTTTGACCATGTGGATCTTAGAGAACCCTCAGTTCATCAGAGTTGACCTCAGGTGCCTTACCTGCTGAGCCATCACACCAGCTCTCTATGCATAGTTTTAAATGTAGTAATTTTCAATCAAAAGTGTTACACAGTATTACAGTAAAATTCTATACATTAACTGACTCATTATTTGTTCTATGGATAGACATTTGAAGTCTCTCTGTGGATTTACCGCTACACAGCACACACACTTGTGAGTCTCCTGTAGTTGTACGTACTTTAGTATTTAACAGGCAATGTCACTACGTCACTATGATGGCCTTTCCTGCCTAATTCCTCCTCAGCTTTCTTCCATCCTCTCCCTTGGTTCTTGTCGCTCTTTTCCGTGTTAACTCATACCGAAGAGTCCTCTTGCTTTCTATCTTTTGGTACAGTCCTTTTATAGAAGGAGTTGTGAGACATCAAAGTTATGTCCAAGAGCTTGCTTGTAGTAACTGGAAGTTTGGTTTCTTTAAAAGCACAGAAATATTATAAAAGTATGTTTTAATCCCAGGTTTAATACCAAGATATGGGGCTGCTTTGGACTGTCTGAAGCAGTTGACAACGATTTGCCTCATGCTCTAGGAGAGGCATGGTTTTGCCAGCTACAGATAGTTTCTGCAATTGTGTGACATTTAACATTCTGGGAACTTTTCAGAGGATATATAAGTGTAAGAGCCCTGAGAGGAGGGATTGTGGCTGTTGGTCATTCATGGGGATTGGATGGGGTTTGTTAGTAGTCATGCTCAAAAATGAAGGAAAAGGAGAGAAATTAGATTTAGAGATCTCTGTCTCCCCTCTATCCTTCTGTCTCCTATTGGTGATAGGAGATGAAACCAGGGGTATAAAGAAAAAAGAAGAACCCACAAAGTAGCAAAGACCAGTTATACTTGCTAATATTTCTGCCATGCACATTCTCTAGTTCATGTTATTGTTAATTTATTCAACCAGGAACACCAAGGCCGTACAATAATACGTAACCAAAATTAAAAGGGCTCAGAATGTTTTACAACCCCCACCCCATCACCCCATCTCTCTCTCTCTCTCTCTCTCTCTCTCTCTCTCTCTCTCTCTCTCTCTCTCTCTCTCTCCCCTTTTGTATGGATCTATTTGTAGTCTACCTTTTTACTGAAATAAGTCTGTTCATATCTAAGTTGCCTGTGAATGTGTGTGCATGTGGGTATGCATTCATGTATGTCTGTGGTGTGTAGCTGAGTTAGGAATGAGGCTCTACTTCTAAATTCTGTGCTGTCATGCTGATCAAGGGAAGGGTCCTCAGGGATAGAAAAGCTCCCTAGGCAGCTGCACCGACAGCTCATGCAAGGCGCTTCTAGCTTTCAGCTTTCCTTTCATTCCCAGCCTTGAGGGTCTGTCGGTCTCCTTGTGAGAATGTCTGTTCATTTCCAGCGTATTTGTGACACCTCACCAGCATTTCTTATGGCTGTGATGACTGTGTTTCTGGTAGTTGGGTTTGCTCATCTTCAGTATTTCTAGATATTAACAAAATAGTTCTGCATATAGTACTGCAAGCAACACTCCCACTAGTAGAGCTTCAGTTTATCAGTACTTGGTGATGAAAACATGATATAAAAATAACCAGATGATCAGAGAGAAACAAATTGCACCAAATAAGTAAGTAAATAGTGTTTGTTAACTTGCATTTCCCACACTATAAGTGACATGTATCTCTACATATCCACATACAACAAACAATATGCATTTTGGTCTCCTGTTTTGGAAACTATTTTTACATATTTTCTACTCTTCCCTGTTCCTTCCACATTAAGGTTCTATGTGATTGTCTTTTCTTTTTTTTTTTTTTTTTTTTTTTTTTAATTTCTAAATGAGATTCAGATTAGGTTTCTTTTTCTTTTTTTTTTTTTTTATTAACTTGAGTATTTCTTATATACATTTCGAGTGTTATTCCCTTTCCCGGTTTCCGGGCAAACATCCCCCTCCCCCCTCCCCTTCCTTATGGGTGTTCCCCTCCCAACCCTCCCACCATTGCCGCCCTCCCCCCATAGACTAGTTCACTGGGGGTTCAGTCTTAGCAGGACCCAGGGCTTCCCCTTCCACTGGTGCTCTTACTAGTATATTCATTGCTACCTATGGGGTCAGAGTCCAGGGTCAGTCCATGTATAGTCTTTAGGTAGTGGCTTAGTCCCTGGAGGCTCTGGTTGCTTGGCATTGTTGTACTTTTGGGGTCTCGAGCCCCTTCAAGCTCTTCCAGTTCTTTCTCTGATTCCTTCAATAGGGGACCTATTCTCAGTTCAGTGGTTTGCTGCTGGCATTCGCCTCTGTATTTGCTGTATTCTGGCTGTGTCTCTCAGGAGCGATCTACATCCGGCTCCTGTCGGTCTGCACTTCTTTGCTTCATCCATCTAGTCCAATTGGGTGGCTGTATATGTATGGGCCACATGTGGGTCAGGCTCTGAATGGGTGTTCCTTCAGTCTCTGTTTTAATCTTTGCCTCTCCCTTCCCTGCCAAGGGTATTCTCTTTCCTCATTTAAAGAAGGAGTGAAGCATTCACATTTTGATCATCCGTCTTGAGTTTCGTTTGTTCTAGGGATCTAGGGTAATTCAAGCATTTGGGCTAATAGCCACTTATCAATGAGTGCATACCATGTATGTCTTTCTGTGATTGGGTTAGCTCACTCAGGATGATATTTTCCAGTTCCAACCATTTGCCTACGAATTTCATAAACTCGTTGTTTTTGATAGCTGAGTAATATTCCATTGTGTAGATGTACCACATTTTCTGTATCCATTCCTCTGTTGAAGGGCATCTGGGTTCTTTCCATTTTCTGGCTATTATAAATAAGGCTGCGATGAACATAGTGGAGCACGTGTCTCTTTTATATGTTGAGGCATCTTTTGGGTATATGCCCAAGAGAGGTATAGCTGGATCCTCAGGCAGTTCAATGTCCAATTTTC